>NC_068422.1:32483219-32770719 GCF_023373465.1 Oncorhynchus keta
AAGAAAAGCAATTTTTTGTCCATTTAAAATAACATCAAATTTATCAGAAATACAGTGTAGACATTGTTAATGTTGTAAATTACTATTGTAGTTCAAACGGCAGATTTTTTATGGATATCTACATAGGCGTACAGAGGCCCATTATCAGCAACCATCACTTCTGTGTTCACTTCTAATCAAATCAAATTTATTTATATAGCCCTTCTTACATCAGCTGATATCTCAAAGTGCTGTACAGACATCCAACATAAAACCCCAAACAGCATGCAATGCTAGAAGCAGGGTGGCTAGGAAAAACTCCCTAGAAAGGCCAAAACCTAGGAAGAAACCTAGAGAGGAACAAGGCTATGAGGGGTGGCCAGTCCTCTTCTGGCTGGGCCGGGTGGAGATTATAACAGAACATGGCCATGGTGTTCAAATGTTCATAAATGACCAGCATGGTCAAATAATAATAGTCACAGTAGTTGTCAAGGGTGCAACAAGTCAGCACCTCAGGAGTAAATGTCAGTTGGCTTTTCATAGACGATCATTAAGAGTATCTCTACCGCTCCTGCTGTCTCTAGAGAGTTGAAAACAGCAGGTCTGGGACAGGTAGCACGTCTGGTGAACAGGTCAGGGTTCCATAGCTGCAGGTAGAACAGTTGAAACTGGAGCAGCAGCACGGCCAGGTGGACTGGGGACAGCAAGGAGTCATCATGCCAGGTAGTAATTTTTTATATTTTCTGGGTCAAGGTTTGGCTTTTTCAAGAGAGGCTTTATTACTGCAACTTTTAGTGAGTTTGGTAGAGAGCCGTTTATTATGTTCAACAAGGAGGGCCAAGCACAGGAAGCAGCACTTTCAGTAGTTTAGTTGGAATAGGGTCCAGAATGCAGCTTGAAGGTTTAGAGGCCATGATTATGTTCATCATTGTGTCAACACTTGAGTGTCTCTCTTGATCCTAGGTCCTGGCAGAGTTGTGCGACTCAGGACAACTGAGCTTTGGAGGAATACGCAGATTTAAAGAGGAGTCCGTAATTCGCTTTCAAATGATCATGATCTTTCCCTCAAGCCATCCTCTCTTGGGGAATGCTGCTTTTTAGTTAGATTTGCGACAGTATCAAAAAGGAATTTCAGATTGTTCTTATTGAAGAAGCAATAAAACTGGCCTTCTTTAGACTGGTTGAGTATCTGGAGTATCAACATTTGTGGGTTTGATTACATGCTCAAAATGGCCAGAAACAAAGTACTTTCTTCTGAAACTCGTCAGCCTATTCTTGTTCTGAGAAATGAAGGCTATTCCATGAGAGAAATTGCCAAGAAACTGAAGATCTCTCACAATGCTGTGTACTACTCCCTTCACAGAACAGCGCAAACTGGCTATAACCAGAATAGAAAGAGGAGTGGAAGGCCCCAGTGCACAACTGAGCAAGAGGACAAGTACATTAGAGTGTCTAGTTTGAGAAACGGACACCTCACAAGTCCTCAACTGGCAGCTTCATTAACCTCTCTGGGATATGTGGGACGGTAGCGTCTCACCTGGCCAACAGCCAGAGAAATTGCAGGGCGCCAAAATCAAAACAACAAAAGTCTCATAATTAAAATTCCTCAAGCATACAAGTATTCTACACCATTTTAAAGATACAAATCTCGTTAATCCAGCAACAGTGTCTGATTTCAAAAAGGCTTTACCGCGGTAACACCACAAACAATTATGTTAGGTCACCACCAAGTCACAGAAAAACACAGCCATTTTTCCAGCCAAAGAGAGGAGTCACAAATAGAGAGAAAATGAATTACTAACCTTTGATGATCTTCATCAGATGACACTCATAGAACTTCATGTTACACAATATATGTGTGTTTTGTTCGATAAGGTGCATATTTCTATCAAAAAATCTCATTTCACATTGGAGCGTTACGTTCAGTATTTCTAAAACATGCGGTGATTGTGCAGAGAGCCACATCAATTTACAGAAATACTCATCATAAATGTTGATGAAAATACAAGTGTTATACATGGAATTAGAGATATACTTCTCCTTAATGCAACCCCTGTGAGATTAAAAAAAAAACGTTACGGAAAAAGCAAACCATGCAATAATCTGAGTACAGAGTTCAGACAACAAAGCAGCCAAAAGAATATCCGCCATATTGTGTAGTCAACATTAGTCAGAAATAGCATTATAAATATTCACTTACCTTTGATGATCTTCATCAGAATGCACTCCCAGGAATCCCAGTTCCACCATAAATGTTTGATTTGTTCGATAAAGTTAATCATTTATGTCCAAATAGCTTCTTTTGTTAGGGCGAATCCAAACGCACGTTCAGGTCCAGCCGAACGTCGAACAATAATTCATAAAGTTATATTACAGGCCGTAGAAACTTGTCAAACTAAGTATAGAATCAATCTTTAGGATGTTTTTATCATAAATCTTCAATAATGTTCCAACTGGAGAATTCCATTGTCTATAGAAAAGCAAAGGAACGAGCGCTAAATCTCTCGTGACCGCGCCTCACGAGCCTGTGGCACTCTGCCAGACACCTGGCTCAATCCTCTCTCATTCTCTCCCGATTCATAGTAGAAGCCTGAAACAAAGTTCTAAAGACTGTTGCCATCTAGTGGAAGCCGTAGGAAGTGCAATTTGACCCCAATTACACTGTATATTGGAATGGCAAAGAGTTGAAAAACTACAAACCTCAGATTTCCCACTTCCTGGTTGGATTTTTCTCAGGTTTTCGCCTGCCAAATGAGTTCTCTTATACTCACAGACATCATACAAACAGTTTTAGAAACTTCAGAGTGTTTTCTATCCAATACTACTAATAATATGTATATATTAGCATCTGGGACAGACTAGCAGGCAGTTTACTCTGGGCACCTTATTCATCCAAGCTAATCAATACTGCCCCTGTCACCAAGAAGTTAAATAGTACCCGCAAACACCAGTCTCAACGCCAACAGTGAAGAGCAGACTCCAGGATGCTGGCCTTTTCCAGCTACAGTCCCTGGTAGTGGGCCGCGTCGGTGGGACTATATTATCCTCAAAGCGGACAAAGAAGGTGTTTAGTTTGTCTGAAAGCAAGACTTTGGTGTCCGTGACGTGGCTGGTTTTCTTTTTGTAGTCTGTAATTGCCTGTAGACCTTGCCACCTACGTCTCGTGTCTGAGCCGTTGAATTGCAACTCCACCTTGTCCCTGTACCGGCATTTTGCTTGTTTGATTGCCTTAACCTCTCTAGGGTATGTGGGACGCTAGCGTCCCATCTGGCCAACATCCAGTGAGGTTGCAGAGTGCCAAATTCAATTACAGAAATGCTCATTATAAAAATTCTGAAAACAAAACATATTTTACATAATCTTTAAACCTAACTTCTTGTTAAACCAACCACAGTGTCATATTTATTAAATGCTTTTCGGTGAAAGCATACCTAGCCCAGAACATACCTAGCCCAGAACATAGCCCAGTTGACAAATTATTACAAACAGTAACCAGCCAAGCAGAAGCGTTACAAAACTCAGAAATAGAGATAGAAATTAATCCCTTACCTTTGATGATCTTCATATGGTGCCAATCAGAAGACATTCATTTACTCAATAAATGTTCCTTTTGTTCGATGAAGTCTCTTTATATCCAAAAACCTCCGTTTTGTTAGCGCGGTTTCTTCAGTAATCCACAGGCTCAAACTCAGTCAAAACAATCAGACAAAAAAATCCAAATTGTATCCGTAAAGTTCATAGAAACATGTCAAACGATGTATATATTCAATCCTCAGATTGTTTTTTAGCCTAAATGATCTATAATATTTCAACTGGACAATAACGTCGTCAATATAAAAAGGTAAACAAGAAATGCACATGCGCCTGAAAAAACGGTGCGACACGTTAGGGTCCCCTCGTTCAGACTGGTCTTACTCCCTCATTTATGAGAATACAAGCCTGAAACAATTTCTAAAGACGGTTGACATCTAGTGGAAGGTATAGGAACTGCAAATGGAGTCCTAAGTCAATAGATACTGTAATGGCATTGAATAGAAAACTACAAAACAAAAACAAAAACTTCCTGAATGGATTTC
Organism: Oncorhynchus keta; assembly: GCF_023373465.1. Lineage (NCBI taxonomy): Eukaryota > Metazoa > Chordata > Actinopteri > Salmoniformes > Salmonidae > Oncorhynchus > Oncorhynchus keta. The sequence goes on from NC_068422.1 coordinate 32,487,275, forward strand.
TCTCAGGTTTTCGTCTGCTAAATCAGTTCTGTTATACTCACAGACACTATTCTAACAGTTTTGAACCTTTAGAGTGTTTTCTATCCAAATCTACCAGTTATATGCATATCATATCTTCTGGGCCCGAGTAGCAGGCCGTTTAATTTGGGCATGCTTTTCATCCAAAATTCCGAATGCTGCCCCCTACCCTAGAGAGGTTAAGGATGGAATAACTACACTGTGTATATTCAACCATATTTCCAGAGATCTTTACATGGTTGAATACGGTGGTTCGCGCTTTCAGTTTTGTGAATGCCACCATATATCCATAGTTTCTGGTTAGGGTAGGTTTTAATAGTCACAGTGGGTACAACATCTCCAATGCACTTCCTTATAAACTCACTCACTGAGTCAGCATATAAATCAATGTTATTCTCTGAGGCTTCCCGGAACATTTCCCAGTCCGCGTGATCAAAACAATCTTGAAGCATGGATTCCGATTGGTCAGACCAGCGTTGAATGGTTCTAGTCACGGGTACATCCTGTTTGAGTTTCAGCCTGTAGGACGGTTGGATCAAAATGGAGTCGTGGTCAGATTTGCCGAAGGGAGGGTGGGGTGGTCCAGTGTATTACTCGCACGAGTGCTGCAGTCAATGTGCTGATAGAAATTAGTTAGTCTTGTTCTTAAATTAGCTTGGTTAAAATCCCTAGCTACAATACATTCAGCCTCAGGATATATGGTTTCAAGTTTACATAAAGTCCAGTAAACTTCCTTGAGGGCCATCAAGGTATCTGCTTGGGGGCTATACGCTGCTGTGACTATAATCAAAGAGAATTCTCTTGGGAGATAATGTGGTCGGCATTTGATTAAGGAATTCTAGGTCAGGTGGACAGAAGAACTTGAGTTCCTGTATGTAGTTATGATTACACCATGAATAGTTAATCATGAAGCATACACCCCCGCCCTTCTTCTTAGCAGAAAGATGTTTGTGTCTGTTGGCTTGACGCATGAAGAAACCCGTTGGCTGTACTGACTCTGAACAACATATCCCGAGAGAGCCATGCTTCCGTGAAACAGAGAATGTTACAATCTTTGCCCTAATTTCATCCACCTTGTTGTCTAGAGACTGGACATTGGAGAGTAATATACTTGGAAGCGGTGGGTGGTGTGCACGCCTACGAAGTCTGACCAGGATGCCGCTCCGTCTACCTCTCCCGCGTCGACGTTGTTTGGGGTCGGTCTCTAGGATTAGATCCAATATCAGATTCCTGGTCATAATGTTGGTAAGATGACGTCGGTCTTATATCCAAAAGTTCTTACCGGCTGTATGTAATAACACTTAAGACTTTCTGGGCTAACAATGTAAGAAATAATACATAAAAAACAAAATACTGCATATTTTCCTAAGGACTCGAAGCGAGGCGATCATCTCTGTCGGCGCCATCTTGCAATGGCCTTTTGCCGCTCTGTATCTCAAATCCATATCAAATCATATCTTGTTTTTTTTTTAATAGTTAGTATTGAGCTCAAAATGGAGAGTTGAGGAAAAAAAAGCTGAAAGCTGAGAACATCCTTTCTCCACCTAAGTTTTTTTCCCCGCATTTGGATTTTAACATTTTATATACTATCAGAACACTTATTTTTCTCTCCCGGAGCATTTTCTTTCCTTGGGAAAGGAGAGAGTGGCTCGCTCAACACAGAAGCAGGCCCCAACAAAACAGGCATAGGGGCAGGCAGGAAGACACTTTGATTACAAGAATCATGAGGATAATGTACTTTACTATTTGACCAAATCATGGTTTTAGCCTCTTAAACAAAATGGTCGCAGTCTGTAGTCCATTCTTGTGGGCTTTTCAGTACAGACATACTCTCTAACTTTCATTTTACTTCAATGAGGCCTCATCTTTTTGCGGGGTTATTTTTTACCCCTTTTTCTCCCCAATTTCATGATGTCCAATTGGTAGTTAGTCTTGTCCCATTGCTGCAACTCCCGTACGGACTCGGGAGAGGCGAAGGTCGAGAGCCGCGTATCCTCCGAAACACAACCCTGTCAAGCCACACTGCTTCTTGACACACTGCTCGCTTCACCTGGAAACCAGCCGCACCAATGTGTCAGAGGAAACACCATACAGCTGGCGGCCACTACAAGGAGTCACTAGAGCGGGATGGGACAAGGGTATCCCAGCCGGCCAAACTCTCCCGTATCCCGGATGATGCTGAGCAAATTGTGCGCCGTCACATGGGTCTCCCCGTCGTGGCCGGCTGCGACACAGCCCGGGATCGTACCCGGATCTGTAGCGTTGCCTCTAGCACTGTGATGCAGTGCTCTCTTGCTCTCTCATTCTCCTCAGCAGAGGCAAGGAGCAAGAGAATGGTGCTCGAAATCGGGGCTACAATTTGGCCAGCTGCAAAGTTATTTATCGGCTTTTCATTTATTGTATCGCCCAAAAGCCGGCAATGTGGTTGAGTTGTTCATTCTCTGAGGGGGCCTTTTGTCCATTGCTCTAGAGTTGTCTCACTGTGCCTTTGTCTGCTAAGATCTGCAGTGTGGACATCAAGCTCACTGGTCCACTCTATGTAGGCTACAAACAAGCATGCACACAGGCACACAGGCACACAGGCACACAGGCACACACACACACACACACACACACACACACACACACACACACACACACACACACACACACACACACACACACACACACACACACACACACACATGTGAGCTGGGGTACAATACATCTGATATATGTAGAAGGAAGTGTCCTTCCTGAATTTCCATTTACAAGATGAAAAGAGAGAAAAAAGGACCAATGCAGACCCACTCGCTAACAAATTACTTTTTATTTTTTACACACAACAAAACAAACTGTTATGCAGACAGAAACACACTGGTATGGAGTGTTGTCTCTTCACCATTGCCTATGTATGATTGCCTGTTACAGCCCAAGAGCTGGGCACATGGTGCGTGGTGGGACGCTTGATTGGTTTCCAGTCACACATTGAGCAGGGAAATAGTCCTGGCTAGTCCTGGCCAGGGTCATGGGGTGAGCTCAGTGGGTTAGGGAGTTACTGTAGGGTCATTAGATCTAGGCCATAGAGCCAAATTTAACCAAGAAAGAAACAAAACCAATTCCAGGACTTATCTCTACACCTGTCACGCAGCTGATGCTTTTCAAAATCTGGTGTGCTACACTGTTTAAAATTGTATTCATTCATGTGTGTCTGTTCAGATGTGTGTGTGTACAGTGTGTGTGTGTGTGTGTGTTTTGGGGTGGCAGATAGCAAAGAGGTTAAGACCGTTGGGCCAGTAACAGAACGGTTGCTGGTTTGATGCCTCTCGCCAACTAGGTTAAAAATATGTTGATGTGCCCTTAAGCAAGGCACTTTTCCTCAATTGCTCTTGTAACTCACTCTGGATAAGAGTGTCTGCTAAATGACTAAAATGTAAATGTTTTCAAATACAGTATGTGTGTATTTGCGAGTATACCATGTATTCCTGTGAGCTTCTGCCTGCGTGCCCATGGACCAGCGAGGCAGAGCAATGTTTGATGGAGGGAGATGTGAGCCTTAAGTGGTGGACAAGGGAAATTTGCACTGAGCAAATAAATGTCAAGTTAAGTGCCTGTTGAAATTGCCTCCATGTGGGAAGCAGGCTGCATCCAAGCGTTGCTGTCGGGGAGAAAATAGGAAATAAAAGGCAGAAGAACAGCAGCCATGACAGATTTCAGAAAACACTATGATAATCTCTTCAGTTTTGGATCTGCTGGATTGTCTCCAGGGCCAGAGTCCTTCCTACAGTAACACCTTAACCTGTTTAGCTAAGGTCTGTCCTTGTTTGAGCTTTGCTGCTAATGATCTTTTTCTTGTGTGTTTGTTTCGATTAGGATCGAGTACTCTGTGAATGTGTGTGTGCGTGCATTCAGCTGTATGATTGTGCATCCTAATACATGTCAGACATGCTTTTAAGTTATGTACCCAGTAGGTCCCTTAGGTCCTCTGGCACTGGCCTTTTAAGTATCCCAAAGCCTAGGACCAAGAGTCACGGAGAGGCAGCCTTGAGTTACTATGCCCCCAGCCTCTGGAATAGCCTGCCAGAGAACCCGAGGGGGGTCAAAACTGTGGACATTTTTAAAATACAGTTGAAGTCGGAAGTTTACACACACCTGAGCCTAATACATTTAAACTCAGTTTTTCACAATTCCTGACATTGAATCCGAATAAAAATTCCTTGTCTTAGGTCAGTTAGGATCACCACTTTATTTTAAGAATGTGAAATGTCAGAATAATAGTAGAGAGAATTATTTATTTCAGCTTTTATTTATTTTACCACATTCCCAGTGGGTCAGAAATGTACATACACTCAAGTAGTATTTGGTAGCATTGCCTTTAAATTGTTTAACTTGGGTCAAACGTTTCGGGTAGCCTTCCACAAGCTTCCCACAATAAGTTGGGTGAATTCTGGCCCATTCCTCCTGACAGAGCTAGTGTAACTGAGTCAGGTTTGTAGGCCTCCTTACTGTCACACGCTTTTTCAGTTCCGCCCACAAATTGTCTATGGGATTGAGGTCAGGGCTTTGTGATGGCCACTCCAATACCTTGACTTTGTTGTCTTTAAGCCATTTTGCCACAACTTTGGAAGTATGCTTGGGGTCATTGTCCATTTGGAAGACCCATTTGAGACCAAGCTTTAACTTCCTGACTGATATCTTGAGAAGTTGCTTCAATATATCCACATAATTCTCCGTCCTCATGATGCCATCTATTTGTGAAGTGCACCAGTCGCTCCTGCAGCAATGCAACCCCACAACATGATGCCTCCACCCCCGTGCTTCACGGTTGGGATGGTGTTCTTTGGCTTGCAAGCCTCCCCCTTTTTCCTCCAAACATAACAATGGTCATTATGGCCAAACAGTTCTATTTTTGTTTTATCAGACCAGAGGACATTTCTCCAAAAAGTATGATGTTTGGTCCAATGTGCAGTTTCAAACCATAGTCTGGCTTTTTATATGGTGGGTTTTGGAGCATGGGCTACTTCCTTTCTGAGCGGCCTTTCAGGTTATGTCGATATAGGACTCATTTTACTGTGGATATAGAAACTTTAGTACCTGTTTTCTCCAGCATCTTCACAGAGTCCTTTGCTGTTGTTCTGGGATTGATTTGCACTTTTCGCACCAAAGTGCGTTCATCTCTAAGAGACAGAACGCGTCTCCTTCCTTTTCTGAGTTCTTGGCTGATTTATTTGGATTCTTCCATGATGTCAAGCAAAGAGGCACTGAGTTTCAAGATAGGCCTTGAAATACATCCACAGGTACACCTCCAATTGACTCAAATGATGTCAATTAGCCTATCAGAAGCTTCTAAAGCCATGACATAATTTTCTGGAATTGTCCAAGCTGTTTAAAGGCAGACTTGCCAAAACTATAGTTTGTTAACAAGACATTTGTTGAGTGTTTGAAAAAACCATTCCAACCAGTGTATGTAAACTTCCAACTTCAACTGTTGATCTTAAAACACACCTTTTTCACTATGCTTTTTCTTAGGGTTCTTTTTAGTATTTCAATTTTTATTGCAATTTTTTTGTTATTTGTCCTCATGTTTCTGTTTTTATTTTAATTGTTTTTATTCATTTTCCCCCCTATGAAGCATTTAGCATTGCATTCATGTCTGAAATGTGCTATATAAGTAAAGCTTGAATTAATTTGATTTGATAAGTGTGCGTGTGTGCGTGTGTGTGTTTGCACTGTTGCTGTGCACGCAAAAGTGTGAAATCAAAGGTAGATACCTCTTCTTACGTGGTGAGTCTAATTAAAAGACTCCTTCCTATCAGACAGACAGACTGACACTCAACAGTCTCCCCTTCCTTTCCTGCTTCTCCTGACACCTAGGTTATATCCGTGCTCCCCTAGAACCTTGGTCCCAGAGGAGAGCGAAGTAAACAGACTCAGTTTCAGAGGTTTATTTTGGCACGGCTGTTGCCACCCTGCCATGCACGCTGTGTGGCCCAATGGGGTCATGGCATAGGTGGGTTTGTGCGAGTGAGAGGGGGAAGTTGGCTTTTTAAATAGATCCAATCTCCCATCTCAGCATTTACCTCAGCATGCTGCTCCTGTTACTGACATCAACTGATGCATGAATAGGCGAACCACACTCTCTCTCTCTCACACACACACACACACACACACACACACACACACACACACACACACACACACACACACACACACACACACACACACACACACACACACACACACACACACACACACACACACACACACACACACACACACACACACACACACACACAGAGCGATGGCACGCACCCACAGCGACCTTTAATCTTCAGACCTTCTGCCCTCTGTCACGGCTCACAGACAAAGCCGTGTTGTGGGTTCACAGAGAGTCGAACACTCTTCACACATCCTGTGTGTGTGTGTTCTGTTGTCTGGGGAAAAGCTGAGACTGTGGCAGCCTAATAGCAGATTAAGGGTCCCGAAGGACAGTGGTGCTTTTCTCTATGTCATCCCAGTCTGTGAGCGTAGGAGTGAAAGGCAGCCAAACAGACAGAAGAGAGACTGGGGAAGGAAGCCAGTGTGCTACACCCATCTTGGCACCATTACCACTTAAGCTACTTAACCAGCCAGCCCTAGCTGAGTGTTAAGTGTTCTCTGGGGAGATGGCGAGTGAGGCTGGGGGCCCCTTCTAAAGTCCCCGTGGTGCATCTTAAAATTGCTGTCATGTTCTTAAGATTAACTGAGGAAAATATTTTTGCCTTGCCCTTGTGTAAGGGGAATACAATCGGTTCCAAACACGTATCCTCACAAGGCCTTCAACAAATAGAGGGACTGAGGCGTACAAACCAGATAACACCGCTGCGGCCTTTGTGTTTGAATTGAAGTCTTCTTGAGCTGTTTTGTGGGGTTATTGTTTACAACGCCCTCTATAAGAACAAATACAGAAGGATAAAGCTCCGTCCTTGGCTGTGAAATATTCATTACTGCTACTTTATGACCCTCATACCAAGGGTTGGCCAGCCACTGAATGAAATCTGTTTTGTTATGTATAAGCACAGGACAGTGAGCATTGCCTACCTTATTTCGCTGTAACCACTGCCTGACCAGCCTTGCAAACCCTAGCAATTACGTTCTGAATCCATTTATTGACTCAAGGGGCAGATTTAACGATATATCACATCTGTTTCGATAGGCTTGTCAAAATAGTGGAGTATGTATTTACAAAGTGGCGGTTTTCCACACGGTTGCCCTTTCCAAGGTCTCCTCCTGGGTTTTGTAGAAGTTGAGTATTGGTAATAAACATGGGTCTTTGGACTGCAGTAATGACCCCTGCTTCGTAAACCAGACCATATGATCAAATGCCACCTACCACAATAATCCTCACACCTGGTACTCCTGACTCCCCTCAGTCTAGTCTGCTTTCAATTCTCTTCCTGCATTTTGAGGACCTTGTCTTAGTATTTGAGTCAAGGCTGCCTGATTGTCTTGACAAACAGGGTCAAATTAAGGGTTGATGGAGTCATCCACACACCTGACTATTGTTTAATAGCACTTATTCAGTTTAGCGTATTTTTCAAGCCTCTGTAAAGTCCTACTGTAGCTGTCCTCTCTGTCTTTCAGTAGCGTTCAAGGTGTTCTCTAGCTGGGCTGTCTGTAGCCGTCTAACTCCCCTGCTGTTCAGAACACAGACAGACAGACACAAGGCCCCTGCCCCTGAGCAGAGAGGTATCGTCAGATAGGGCTATCTGGGGAAATCACCTCATCATATCAAGGGAGAGGACAGCAGCACACAGTACTGTCACCCCTGATACTACCTCTACAAACAGCCTCTCAGGACACCTTTCCCTGACACGCCCAAAATAACCCTCAGTGATGATGTTATTAACAGTCTGTGATGGCTTTGGCAAAGTGACAGATACCTTGTTAAGCTCATTGTTCTATGTCTTCTATTCTTCTCCCCCTTCTCTCTTATTGTTGCAGTTGCGACTCCGAGAACCGTTACCTTGGCAACCCCCTCAGAGGGACGTGCTACTGTAAGTATCCCGCCGCTGCAGTCACACCTGAGTCTCCATTGCATCTTTGTCCTCCAGATGTTGCCGTGGTCCTGATCAGTTGCAGCATACCACACATCTGCACATCTCTTTGACCTTTGCCGCGAAGTGAGTTGGCTAAGCAGATGGAAGCTTTTAGTCTGTGCCAGGCAGTATGGCAGCAATCGACTGTAAATTTGTCTGGTTCTAAACTTGATTTGAAAGATTTGTAGCTGGAGATGGTAGCAGGGTTTAGAGGGGCTTCTGTCTCCAGATGTCAGTGTCAGATCACTGGCCTCATATTGATTTTACTCATTTGCAGCAAATTGGTGGTTTTTCAAGTTAAAGTACATGGGGGAATATTTTACTCAAAACAGATGCTGGCATCAGCCGGTGGAATTTGGTCCACTGACCAGGGTTGTAAGGGTAGCTGTTTTGGACAAAGTTCAAGTACTGTCACTTCCAATAGTAATCCTGTTGAGTGTAGTCATGCATGAATGTAGTTCTATGAGAGATGTTGTCAATTAAATACTAAATACACCTCTGCTGTTTTCAACCAAAATCTCAGCGATCACTGTCTCATTGCCTGCATCCGTAATGGGTCAGCGCTCAAGCGACCTCCATTCATCACTGTCAAACGCTCCCTGAAACCCTTCAGCAAGCAGGCCTTTCTAATCGACCTGGCCGGGGTATCCTGGAAGGATATTGACCTCATCCCGGCAGTAGAGGATGCCTGGTTGTTTAAAAAAATGCCTTCCTCACCATCTTAAATAAGCATGCCCCATTCAAGAAATGTATAACCAGGAACAGATATAGCCCTTGGTTCTCTCCAGACCTGAATGCCCTTAACCAACACAAAACCATCCTATGGTGTTCTGCATTAGCATCGAACAGCCCCCGTGATATGCAACTTTTCAGGGAAGTTAGAAACCAATATACACAGGCAGTTAGAAAAGCCAAGGCTAACTTTTTCAAGCAGAAATCTGTTTCCTGTAACACAAACTCAAAAAAGGTACAGTAAAGTCCATGGAGAATAAGAACACCTCCTCCCAGCTTCCCACTGCACTGAGGATAGGAAACTCTGTCACCACCGATAAATCCACTATAATTGAGAATTTCAATACGCATTTCTACGGCTGGCCATGCTTTCCACCTGGCTACCCCCTAGAGTTCAGTGTGTCAAATCAGAGGGCCTGTTGTCCAGGCCTCTGGCAGTCTCTATGGGGGTGCCACTGGGTTCAATTCTTGGGCCGCCTCTCTTCTCTGTATACATGAATGATGTCGCTCTTGCTGATGGTGAATCTCTGATCCACCTTTACGCAGGCGACACCATTCTTTATACTTCTGGCCCTTCTTTGGACACTGTGTTAACAACCCTCCAGACGAGCTTCAATGCCATACAACTCTCCTTCCGTGGCCTCCAAATGCTCTTAAATACAAGTAAAACTAAATGCATGCTCTTCAACCGATCGCTGCCTGCACCTGCCCGCCCGTCCAGCATCACTACTCTGGACGATTCTGACTTAGAATATGTGGACAACTACAAATACCTAGGTATCTGGTTAGACTGTAAACTCTCCTTCCAGACTCACATCAAACATCTCCAATCCAAAGTTACATCTGGAATTGGCTTCCTATTTCGCAAACAAAGCATCTTTCACTCATGCTGCCAAACATACCCTCGTAAAACGGACCATTCTACAGATCCTCGACTTCGGCGATGTCATTTACAAAATAGCCTCCAATGCCCTACTCAATAAATTGGATGCAGTCTATCACAGTGCCATCCGTTTTGTCACCAAAGGCCCTGCGACCTGTACTCTCTCGTTGGCTGGCCCTGGCTTCATACTCGTCGCCAAACCCACTGGCTCCAGGTCATCTACAAGACCCTGCTCGGTTAAGTCCCCCCTTATCTCAGCTCGCTGGTCACCATAGCAGCACCCACCTGTAGCACGCGCTCCAGCAGGTTTATCTCTCTGGTCACCCCCAAAACCAATTCTTCCTTTGGCCGCCTCTTCTTCCATTTCTCTGCTGCCAATGACTGGAACAAACTGCAAACATCTCTGAAACTGGAAACACTTATCTCCCTCACTAGCTTTAATAAGCACCAGCTGTCAGAGCAGCTCACATATTACTGCACCTGTACATAGCCCATCTATAATTTATCCCAAACAACTACCTCATCCTCTACTGTATTCATTTATTTATTTTGCTCCTTTGCACCCCATTATTTCTATTTCTACTTTGCACATTCTTCCACTGCAAATCTACCATTCAAGTGTTTTACTTGCTATATTGTATTTACTTCGCCACCATAGCCTTTTTTTGCCTTTAACTCCCTTATCTCACCTAATTTTCTCACATCGTATATAGACTTATTTTTCTACTGTATTATTGACTGTATGTTTGTTTTACTCCATGTGTAACTCTGTGTTGTTGTATGTGTCGAACTGCTTTGCTTTATCTTGGCCAGGTCGCAATTGTAAATGAGAACTTGTTCTCAACTTGCCAACCTGGTTAAATAAAGGTGAAATAAATAAAAAAATAAATAAAAAAAATGTAATGTTGATGCTAGTAGTCATAATTGCTTAGGTCAGGAAATCATCAAGTATCCCTTTGTTCAGAACAAATGCCAACATTTTTTGTCAAAGCAATGCTTTCACTTACCTAGTTCAAAACCAACCATGTACTGTACATATACCACACACTACATGTAGTTTTAACATTTGTTTCAATAGTTGATATTCAGAGCTATTAAAAAACACGAAACACCCACCATAAAAAAAAACTGTGGACTGTCCTTTAAGTTCTTTAAAGGAAGAAGAGCAACCAGAGCTCTAGAACAACACAACCCTTCACAACATCAAAACACATCCAGATATATAGAAAACAAATCTCTATCTAAAAACACCAATCGGTACTGTCAACTATTGTTCTGTATTTGTATTGTCAGATTCTAACCAGGTTTAGAAAGGTTAAGTACATGCACCGGCATCACTCACTGTCGCCCCCACTGTCTTCTGTTACTCATGATAGATTGTCTGTTCAGCTGACTGGCATTATGTCTGAGTAAGGAGGGCACTAGGTGGCACCCTCGCTGTACAGTGTACCCACAGTTACCAGGAGGCAGTGGAGGACGTGGCTGTGGAGATCACTCCCAATCACTATGGTCACTCTGAGAGGTGTCTATCCGCCTATCTCTGTTTGGCTACGGACTGTGTCCCCTGAGGGACATGTCATATCCTGATCGTTCCCCTGCATCGGTTGAGAGGGTTCAAAGTCATTAGGGAGCAAATGGACAAGCTATCTGCTCGGTCTGTTTGAACATGGCCAAACAAGCACACGAATACTCTAAATGGCGCATTAGAAATACATTTGTTTCCTGTGTTCCTTTATCATACGCTATTCTATCAAATAGAAAAGTGGCTGTAAATCATCTATTAGCATGCTATTCAGATCTCACGGTGGACATGGAGGACAAATAAGAGCTCTATTTGAGGTCTGTGAGAAAGTGGGACTGATTTTCCTCCTACATGGCATTTCAAATCTCCATAACAGGCAGGGTCATCAGCAAAGCTGTCGTTCACCTCAGAGGACTGAAAGGTCAGCCATGTTTGATGACTGATAGTGTTTTCCATTATGTCACGAGCGCAAAAACTTAGGCTCAAAGGTTAAGCCCCACTTAAGTGCTACAATTATGTCATAACCAATCAAGATTCAAAGCTTTTATTTTATCATGCTGTTTAGCTAATGGCTAGCTATTGTGAGTCAAGCCCTGCCTTTCCTAGAAGCATTACCAGTGCAGATGTGTAGGATTTGTTGGACATATAGGATGTGCGGATGTCTAAGCTGGGATGTGGATGTGAAGGTTAAAGAGACTAATTGGGCCAATTATGCCTAATGAATCAGGGCGACTGAAGGGTAGCACACACGTCCTTCTGGGAACTGAGTGTGACATCCTCTATTTGAAGGGATTGATGTTTACTTTGCACGTTCATTACATACTAATTATTTAACCAATTGTGACAAGGCAGAAATCTAGCACAATGACACGAATAATGATAGTGAGAGTAATGATGATGAGGAATGACATTTTATTAATGGAGATGTTGCTACTGTACTATTCTAACTACTAGTACTTCTACAACTACTTTATGGCTTCAATATGTACTTCTACTACTAATAATAGTACTTAGTAATTACTAATGGTAGGCCTAATACTACCTACCATTGGAAACTGATCTAGGTCATTCTTCCAATCAACGTGAAAATACATTGGATTTGAAAAAAAGTATGAAGGGAAAGGGGGATACCTCATCAGTTGTATAACTGAATGCCTTCAACTGAAATGTGTCTTCCACATTTAACCCCTCATGTGACCAGTACTGTTTTCATCTCATTTCAACCAGAGTTGTAAACATTGAAATTAGGGTAAAACTTCACCTTAAATTCTTTGACTTAACCTGACTAACAGGTAGTTACATCAATCTAATATCAACATAATCATCAGAACTATGTATATGTAGAAATTGCGTAGACAAATTTGACATAGAAATGTTAAATATTTTTCATCCTATATTTAATATACTGTATGGTGGTCTGTGTAATGGCATATACAATGTCAACCACTACTCAACCTCATCATAAATTGATTAATTTACTTAAGTCCAAGTATTTAAGTAGAAATTTTTACAATTCTGGTTGAAATGAGTTGAAAACATGTCACAATACGTTGACAAATTACAATGAAACAACGTTGATTCAACCAGTGTGTGCCCAGTGGGTCCCCACTGGAATGTAATCATGGCTGATGCTAATGAGGAAGCTGGTCGTCAGTGGCTGACCAGGTTAGTGTGGGTAATGAGTTGCCCTCACAGTGGATCAGTGTCAGCTAGAAGGCCCTAATAAGAAGGAGCCACCAAGTGTGTCCCAGCCCCGCCACCCGCCATTACCAGCCTCAAACCCTCAAGCCCCTTATCATGAGAGGATCAGGCACTCTGCACTAAACACTATCTGACAGGCACTCTGCGCAGACGCCTAACCAGTGTCAGATAGATACAGTGAGAGAGATACTCTCCCCAGACGCAAGCACGGAGGCTTCTCTGTGCTGATAATCTCTACTTGCTAATTGTAGACTGGCTGTGTAGACTATGGTCTTGAACCTCGGTGTTGTCACGAAGAGTGTCTGTTCGACTCGACTAAGGGAATAATCTCCATTTAAACTAATTTTAGTTATACTGAGCAGACAACTTAATTGTACAATAGATGTCTGAGCATTGTCAGTCAGGCAGTTGGCACAGACAGCTGAGTAGTACCATCAGACAAGCTGAGTATTACCATGAGACAAGCACATGTTCATAGCTATTTTACAGAAGAAACCTCCATTATAGGTGTCACTTTACCTGGGGGTCCAGAATAATCAAGGAAACCGCTTCTTCTGAGCAAGTGTCCCGAGTGTAAATTCTCAATAGCTCGGTTTCCACGCATTTTCCCACCGGAGCTATGGTTCATGTTGCAGATAAAAAGGGTGTGTATGATGATGGTGCATATGAACAGAACGTTTGTGGTTAAATTCCCACGTACCAAATAAAATAAATAAGTCAAGTTAAAAGGGTTTCCAGCGGGTTTTCAACTCTACTGATGGTTTTGTCACAAAACATGTTGCGTTATATAGCGAATGTGCCTCCTCTGGTCTTGGCATGTGCACTAAAGTCAGCAGCTCACATATACAATGCAGGTAGGTTAGCCCACATGATGAGATTAATATGGACAAAAGAGTAAGATCATTTTTTTATTAGTCAAACGGCAGCCAAGCATTGATCATCATGTCATCAGAATAAGACCCTCAATGTTAATTGGATGGGAGCATCAAGCTCATCACTGTGCACTTGTCACCACCCTGTGAAGTAGCCTGATAAACTGCATGCTTTCCCGAGTCGTAGTGGGAGGACTACACAACATATCATTGCGACACTCCAAGTTTACCGCATGATGGTTCTTTTTTCAGTATTTGCGCATAAAGGCATTCCCACCGCCATTTCTGGCAGAATTAATTAGACATAAAGAAGGGGAAAGGGGATACCTAGTCAGTTGCACAACTGAATTCATTCAACTGAAATGTTTCTTCCACATTTAACCAACCCCTCAAAAGCCCAGGTTGACATCTATTGTCTTGTCCTGGAGGCAGAACTGAACAATTTCCCCTTAGATAGGCAAGCTGCAAAGTCTAAATAGGCTATACTGTAAAAATTCATGAAAACAAAAATGTGCTTTTTGGTCTTAATTTAATTTAGGCATTTGGGTTAGCAGGGTGGTTAAGGTAAGGTTGTAGGACTTTGTGACGGTGCCAGCTAATGACCACAATGCAGAGCTGCCTCCAGAACAAGATTCATGACGAAAAACTCTAACCTACACAAAAAGAACCCACCTTGTCGTTACATTTTCTTTAATGTACTTTACTTGCGTAAAAAGGTTGGATGGAAACCTGGTTATTGGTGTTTTTTAACTAATTGCTTTCCCTCTGTACTAAGGCTATACATGCATTTATTTGTCTTTGAAGAAAGTGTTTCAAATGCAAGGTAATGAATAGTAACAGGCATTAAATGAAATCTCCAAGTGCATCCTGTATCACTGATATTGAATAGGGCATCATGCTGTTTCAACTTACTGGATGCAGACTTCTAAATATGAAATGACTTTACAGGTGAGATTTTGCTCTTTCTTTTAGATTCTGAATAAAGTTACAGTATGCTAAAACCATGACTTGTCTATAGCAACTTTAGTCTTGTGTAGCTCATTTGATGCTTACATTACCTTATTTAAGTTATATTTGTAAGGTCAAATGTGTGCCCAATGAACATGTTCACATTTATGTAATGTATGCAAATAATTTAGATTATCCGAGGAGAAATTGTTTTGTTATTTCTCTGATGGGAGTTTTAATTTGCACTTGTTGCTTTTGCGTCACAGTGGCAAATATTATATCAGGCATGAAATCTAACATATTGAAACATGTTAGATGTTGAAAAGGATTGTGCAACTTGACAAGTCTTCCACTGATGTCATTGTTTTCAGCAGGGATTCTTTGAGTGGGCACGGCATTTGTCTAAGTTTACTGTACATTAATAAGCACCATACACTGGTACCAAACACCCTAGAAACCTCACAATGTATTTTTGAATTTCTCTGCACTTCTGTGTCCTCTTTACAGAGCATGTAGAACTGTTTGAAGTTTACAGAAGACCCTTATGGGATAAACAACACACAGCAACGTGTGTGCCCGAAGCGGGAGGGAGAAAGAGTCACGCATTGGCTTTGATCTGATATCTGCTAATTCCTTTAATTCGGCATGGCGACTAAACAAAATGCAACTGTTTGTCGAACATAATTTCCTTTCGTCTCGCTAAGGCTTGAAATGTGCGTTCTGAAAGGAAGTCAAATGAAGTCCTCTCTGAACTCAGCAGGAGTATTATTTTGTCGAGTTAGAACGATGATAAACAATTGTTTGTTCTTCTCACGTGGCTGATAAACAGCAGTTCATAGAAGCCGTGAAATGGGGAAGTGAATGGCACAGTGTGAGCTTCTGAGACATGTAGTGCATTCAGCTGTCATTGACTAACTATGAAAATGGCATTTCCTCATAGTGAGTGGGGTTTGGTTGTGATGGTCATTGTGTTTATAGGCTTTGTAGGATGCACAACTCCAGTCCACAAGGACTGTATCCCTGCGTTTTCAAATGGTCCCTGGCACTGAATTGATGAGTTCATATCATTGAATGCCCAGAGAGTGCACATACCTGGCCCCCTATGTCTGATCAAATTGCAAAAAAGGAAAACCAGCAGGACCTGCAACCACTTGAGGACCGGAGTTGGGTGCATTGGGTTGCACATTTTGGGGAATATTCAGAGGTGGAAACTTGCCGTGGGAATTAACAGGAATATGTGGGATTAACTGGAATAAATGCAAATTAATATCATTTAAATGTAGATGTTTTTTATATTGGATATATTTACTATATCATATTTTTTTTTACTTAAGAAGAAATTCTTATTTTCAATGACAACCCACTGTTCCTAGGCTAACTGCCTGTTCGGGGGCAGAACGACAGATTTGTACCTTCTCAGCTCAGGGATTTGAACTTGCAACCTGTGGGTTATTAGTCCAACGCTCTAACCACTAGGCTACCCTGCCACCCCAATATGGAGACAGAAACAGAAACATTTTAGTAGACATAATTGCAAATTATTAAATCCTTCCAATAGAAAAAACCCCAAAACATTTTAGTTACGAATTGAACTTTAATTAAATGAGTTGACTCTTCACATGTGATGATTTCACTGAACAACAAAAGAAAGGGAATGTCTAATGATCCCCAATGATCCATCACATCTCCCCAAAATGTTTTCAACATCTGTAAAATTATAGTCTAGAAACTAAAGCTTTGGTTGTCGTCCTCTCAGGCTTCCATGTCTTCTCCCTGGACCTCCTCAATGTCCACCTCTTGAACATTAGACTCTGAGGCCTCATCTTCACTGTCACTTTCCAACCTTGTTGAGGATGTCTCGTTGTCAGGCTCAAAAAGCCCAAAATTTGCCTGGATGGCCACCAAATGTTCAACCCTTGTATTCGTCAGCCTGTTGCGTGCTTTGGTGTGTGTGTTCCCAAACAAGGGCCAGTTGCACTCTGAGGCGGCTGATTTTGGTGGGATTTGGAGGATGATGGAGGCAACCGGGGAAAAAGCCTCAGATCCACAAAGTCCCTTCCACCAGGTGGCTGATGAGATATGTTGGCACGGCTGCGATATTACATCTCCATCCCAAAGCCCTTGCTTGGAAGTGTACTTCGCCATACTGCCAAGAAACTTGCCCTCATCCAGGCCAAGGTGGCGAGACACGGTAGTGATGACACCATAGGTCTTGCTGATCTCTGCACCAGAGAGGATGCTCTTGCCAGCATACTTGGGGTCCAACATGTACGCTGCGGCATGTATGGGCTTCAGGCAGATATCTTCACGTTTTTCAGAACTGCAGTTTCTTCTTCTGCAGTACGTATTTCTTCTCTTACATCTGCAAGCAGAGTATGAACATCAGACAGGATGGCATTGTCTCCATCAATCCATGCAATGGCTACTGCTATAGGTTTCAGGAGTTTCAGGCTGCTTACCACACTCTCCCAAAATACATAATCCAGGAGGATCCTCTTGATGGGGCTGTCCATATCTGCAGACTGCGATATGACCATTTCTTGGAGACACGTTCCCCTCCAGGAGACTGTGAAACATGATGACAACACCACCACAACAGGTGTTGCTGGGCAGCTTCAATGTGGTGCTCTTATTCTTCTCACTTTGCTTGATGAGGTAGATTGCTGCTATAACTTGATGACCCTTCACATACCTAACCATTTCCTTGGCTCTCTTGTAGTGTATCCATTGTTTTCAGTGCCACAATGTCCTTGAGGAGCAGATTCAATGAATGAGCAGCACAGCCAATGGGTGTGAAGTGAGGGTAGGACTCCTCCACTTTAGACCAAGCAGCCTTCATGTTCACCTCATTATCTGTCACCAGTGAAAATACCTTCTGTGGTCCAAGGTCATGGATGACTGCCTTTGGCTCATCTGCAATGTAGAGACCGGTGTCTGTTGTCCCTTGTGTCTGTGCTCTTATAGAATACTGGTTGAGGGGTGGAGATCATGTATTTAATTATTCCTTGCCCACGAACATTCGACCACCCATCAGAGATGATTGCAATACAGTCTGCTTTCTCTATGATTTGCTTGACCTTCACTTGAACTCCATTGAGCTCTGCATCCAGCAAATGCTACGCCATCTTGAATCCACGATGGCGTAGAGCTAAGACGTGTGTTGTTTTGGCTCATGTAATATGAATTTTGTTTCTTTTTTTTGTTGTTGTATATATTTCAATATATTTCAATCTCTTTTTTCCATTTTCGAATCAAATATACCTTCCTGCAACCGTCCTCACCCAATGTGGTACGGATCTGCAATTTTTTAAAACTTTATAACTGGAACCTCCATCAGAAGCTAGCCATCAGCAGCTAGCCAGCTAATTAGCTGCTAGCTATTTCGTCATTGTTAGCCACTGCTAGCGGTCTTTAGCTCAGATACCAGCCGCTTTAGCCCGGATAATACCTGCCAGTCTGCACAGTGCGATATCTGCCCTGAGCATATCGGACTGCTTTTCTCCACTATATCACCAGATACCTGCCGCAAGCTAACTAGCAGCTACTGAGTGGCTATTGTGGCTAACTCCCTTGGCCAGAAACAAGCACCAGTTAGCCTCGAGCTAGCCTCCTGCTAGACCCATCTCCCGGCTAGCCAACGAAGTACTCCAACTACAATACATCTCTTGCCAATTGGCCTGGACCCTTTGTCGACACGGAGCCCCGCTGATCCATCACGACTGGTCTGCTGACGTAATTCGGCCGATGTGCTCTCAACTGGCCTCTGCGTCGTGGATGTCGGTGAAGACCCACCTGCTTGCCCTGGCCCGCTAGCTTTCTGAACACAGTGTCTCCCACTCGCCTTGCTTAGTAATGGCTCCCTGTTTCATCTATTGCTGCTCATTGGACGCTATGATCACTCGGCTACAGAGCTGATGCCTGCTGGACTGTTCATTAACACGGTACTTAATTTTGTTTATCTGTTGGCCCCAGCCTCGAACTCAGGACCTGTGTGTAGCTAACTGACCCGCTCTGCCCATTCATCGCCATTTATCCATTGTTTTTGTCTTAGCTACCCGTTGCTTTCTTACCCGTTGTCTTAGCTCTCCCAATCAACACATGACTGCTTTATGCCTCTCTCTTATGTCAATATGCCTTGTATACTGTTGTTAAGGGTAGCTCTCATTGTTTTGTTTACTGCGGAGCCCCTAGTCCCGCTCAAAATGCCGTAGATAGATAGATAGCTCCTTTGTCCCACCCCCCACACAT
This sequence comes from Oncorhynchus keta, assembly GCF_023373465.1. Lineage (NCBI taxonomy): Eukaryota > Metazoa > Chordata > Actinopteri > Salmoniformes > Salmonidae > Oncorhynchus > Oncorhynchus keta. The sequence continues at coordinate 32,506,256 of NC_068422.1, forward strand.
GCGAGACCTCACCTAACTTAACTGGTGCCTCCAGAGATGGAACCTCTCTCATCGTCACTCAATCCCTAGGTTTACCTCCTCTGTTCTCGCACCCTACCATACCCTTGTCTGTACGTTATGCCCTGAATCTACGTACACAGCTTTTCCTTCTGCATTAGCTGTAGTGAAATGTCTCCACACATCAGGTAGTGCCTTGTCATTTTCCTGTAAAGATTAGAAAAAAATGAGTAAAAAACCCCAAATACAATTCCATGTAAATAGTTAAGCAGTGGGATTAAACAACTCCTTTGTAAGATACATGTTTTAAAATGAAACATGGAAACAAATTAATTAACCCTGCTCAGTTAGCAGGCTCAAGCAAGCTAAAACCCACATGGTAGCAAAAACTAACTATCAGAAATTGTTAACAAGTTAGAAATTATTTAAACACACTTTGCTGTAGGCTACTATTTACTAGTTAACAAAAAATAATGTATGTCGTATAAAATATATTCACACCACCCAGTATTGTAATCAAGACTAGAAATCATGTAGTCCTTGGCTCAGACAGTGTAGTAGTGTGTGCTCAATCTCATTAGTGTGCAAGATCTTGAGAATCAGCTGTACATGTGATGGAAGAATGCACTGTGTATGCAGAGGGTTGGAATTCCATTGAATTGGGGATTGGGGATAGTTTAACCAAAATATGCCACAAGAACTTGAATTGCCTTATGTGTATCCCACAAAAAAGGTTCACTATTTTGTTTTTTATGAATTTAAGCACAATTCCCCAAATTCCAGGGCTTAACATCCCGTGGCAAATTTCCAGTTTCTGACCCTTTGCAACCCTAGTTGTGCACCCCTGGTGGAACCTGAACTCCTCTGAATAGTTAATAACAGTGATCTGAAGGGGTTAGTGAACCGTCCTGCTGAGCATATTGACAATCCAATAGAGACCGTCTCCCACATGGCTCCTCCTAGACTGTACCCTTTGAATCAAGGGCTGTCTTCTGAATGGAATCAGACAAGGTGACCTTCCTAGAGTCCTGCTGTGGTCCAGATGGTAAATGTTCCAAATCCCAGCATTACAGCCCATTGTGGCTCAGACAATGAGGCCCTGTCATTGAATAGGACAAACGTTTATAAAAATAGAACGGGCATTGAATCCCAGTGAATACTTTCTATTAGCCGTACACCCATGTCATATTGATCTTCCTCTACTCTTGTTTCCTAGTACAGCTTGTGCTGATTGAAATACTGCATTATTGATATGAAAAGGAAGGCAGTCACTTGCACTTGTTGTGGTCTGATTCCTGGGCAACTCTTCCGCTGGGAGTTGTTCTGACTCTGTGTCCCTGCACTTTAAGAATACATCCCTAATCTTCTGTTTGTCTCCCTGTCCCTGCAGACAACCTGCTGATTGACTACCAGTTCACCTTCAGCCTTCTCCAGGAGGATGACCACCACTACACCGCCATCAACTTCATGGCCACCCCTGAACAGGTCAGTAACCACACAGAGGGCTCCCTCAGTCATCCTGCGGGACGGTCTCATGTAGCCTTTCTGTTATGTATGTCATGCATCGATTATGTAAAGAAGAGAAAACCCACATAAGTATTATTCCAAGTCATCATAATGTTGGTGTGGAATACACGTGTTCGACCTCGTTTTGTGGTCATATTTTACAGAGCAACAAGAACTTGGACATGTCGATCAATGCATCCAACAACTTCAACCTCAACATCACCTGGTCTATTGGATCAACAGGTAACTTGTCTTAGCTGATCATTTCGCCATAGTTTGGATCGGTATGTACTGTAGTAAATGTCAGTGTTTATTTGACTGTTTGACAACATTGATTGTGACTGACCACCTAGCTATAGTCACTAAGGTGGATATAACCCATTCAGCATCATACAGTGTACACCCCCGTGCACTACAGAATCCATTATAGGACATTTTAATACTGTACTAGTCACCTGAGATGGTAAAAATAAAATGTACAATCTCTGATGTACAGAATCTCACTCTATTTGTCATCTTACCCAGAGGGAATGGTGCCTTTGTTGTTCTGCTCAGTGTCTCTCATTAGACAATAATGTCTGTAGAGGAATATGCCCCTTTTGAGAAATGCAGTGGAGATATTTTTAATTATGGCATTAGGGCATTTTTTATGTGTTTTTGTGTGATTTCAATTAAGATAAAACCTTGCCCAGACTGTTCCCATGTTAAGGACCCAGAACTCTTTTTTTTTTACATTTCATTTTAAAATGTTTTACTTAATTTGAGAGGAAACTTTAGGGCTTCAGAATATATGTGCTGAACAATTACAGTGAGTCTGTGTTATGGCACTGATAAAGTAGTTGGGGTAATCTTTTATTAAAGCTGTCCCAAAGTCTGCCCTATTAGTGCAGTATTCTTGATAATGTCTTCAATTTGGACTACTTAAAATATACATGCATGTCTCTTTTTTGTAAAGGAAGTAGAATTACACTTTCCTTACATTTTTTAAAGCTTTATTTGAACAGATCAAGTCTCTGGATGGGAGTTACATGTGTGTTGACAGGTTACACCCACTCTCGCTGCTGGAATCTGGGAATCTTTCTTCTAAAACATCACTGTCAGTAGCCTGGCTACCCATTTCTACTCTCGACTGTCATCACTAAACGTGGTTTTGTTTGACTAGCGGAACTGTCACAGCGGTACCTATGCCCTCTGTACCTATACAGTTGAAGACGGAAGTTTACATGCACTTAGGTTGGAGTGCAAATCAATCCTAGAACAACAGCAAATGACCTTGTGAAGATGCTGGAGAAAGCAGGTACAAAAGTATATTTATATCCACAGTAAAAACGAGTCCAATATCGACATAACCTGAAAGGCCGCTCAGCAAGGAAGAAGCCACTGCTCCAAAACCACCATAAAAAAGCCAGACTTCGGCTTGCAACTGCAAATGGGGACAAAGATCGTACTTTTTAGAGAAATGTCCTCTTGTCTGATGAAACAAAAAATAGAACTGTTTGGCCATAATGACCATTGTTATGTTTGGAGGAAAAAGGGGGAGGCTTGCAAGCCAAAGAACACCATCCCAACCGTGAAGCACGGGGGTGGCAGCATCATGTTGTGGGGGTGCTTTGCTGCTGGAGGGACTGGTGCACTTCACCAGGAAAATGATGTGGATATATTGAAGCAACATCTCAAGACATCAGTCAGGAAGTTAAAGCTTGGTCTCAAATGGGTCTTCCAAATGGACAATGACCCCAAGCATACTTCCAAAGTTGTGGCAAAATGGCTTAAGGACAACAAAGTCAAGGTATTGGAGTGGCCATCACCAAGCACCAACTTCAATCCCATATAACATTTGTGGGCAGAACTGAAAAGCATGTGCGAGCAAGGAGGCCTACAAACCTGACCCAGTTACACCAGCTCTGTCAGGAGGAATGGGCCAAAAATCACCCAACTTATTGTGGGAAGCTTGTGGAAGGCTACACGAAAAGTTTGACCCAAGTAAAAATAAATAAAGGCAATGCTACCAAATGCTAATTGGGTGTATGTAAACTTCCGACTTCAACTGTGTGTGCTTGACCTTGACCGACTGTATTATCCTCTGTGTCCTTCCCACACTTCTCCCCCCTAGCTGGCACCATCTCTGGTGAAGAGGTGCCCATTGTGTCCAAGACCAATATCCAGGAACACAGAGACAGCTTCTCCTGTGAGAAGTTCAACTTCCGGGTCAACTCCAACATCACCTTCTATGTCTACGTCAGCAACTTCTCCTGGCCAATCAAGATCCAGGTGAGGTTCTGTCAGTAGTGATCTCACAATCCACAACTGCGTTACACCCCCACCCAGGGAGATACATTAAATTAGGTTTAAAAATATTTACACTATCGTTGAAAAGTTTCGGGTCACTTAGAGATGTTCTTGTTTTTGAAAGAAAAGCCAATTTTGTCCATTTAAAATGACATCAAATTGATCAGAAATACAGTGTAGACATTGTTAATGTTGTAAATGACTATTGTAGCTGGAAATGGCAGATTCTTTATGGAATATCTACATTGGCGTACAGAGGCCCATTATCAGCAACCATCACTCCTGTGTTCCAATGGCACGTTGTGTTAGCTAATCCAAGTTGATCTATTTTAAACGCTAATTGATCATTAGAAAACCCTTATGCAATTATGTTAGCACAGCTGAAAACTGTTGTTCTGATTAAAGAAGCAATAAAACTGGCCTTCTTTAGACTAGTTGAGTATCTGGAGCATCAGCATTTGTGGGTTCGATTACATGCTCAAAATGGCCAGAAACAAAGTACTTTATTCTGATACTCGTCAGTCTATTCTTGTTCTGAGAAATTAATGCTATTCCATGCGAGAAATTGCCAAGAAACTGAAGATCTCGTACAACGCTGTGTACTACTCCCTTCACAGAACAACACAAACTGGCTATAACCAGCTGAGCAAGAGGACAAGTACATTAGAGTATATAGTTTGAGAAACAGACACCTCACAAGTCCTCAACTGGCAGCTTCATTAAATAGTACTCGCAAAACACCAGTCTCAATGTCAACTGTGAAGAGGCCACTCCGAGATGCTGGCCTTCTAGGCAGAGTTCCTCTTAATTTTTTTATTTTATTGGCCAGTCTGAGATATGGCTTTTTCTTTGCAACTCTGCCTAGAAGGCCAGCATCCTGGAGTCGCCTCTTCACTGTTGACGGCTCAGGATATTGGGGCTCAGGATATTGAACTACCTGGACGAATGGCTGGTGGTAGCCGAGTTGAGGGTGCAGGTGGTGTTACACACATTCAGGCTGGTTTCCCATGTTCCGTCTCTGGGTTTCATAGTGAATCAAGAGAAGAGCTGTTTGACTACATCTCAACGCATTCTGTTTCTGGATCTTGAGTTAGACTCAGAGTGTAGAATCGTGCGTTCTTGTCCCTGCAGAGGGTGGCCGGTTTCCTGCTTTGCTTCGCCCCATTTTTGCCTATTTGGGATGATGGTTTCTATGATCGCTGTGGTTCCCCTCGGGCTGTTGCAAACTTTCCAGCAGCGGGTGGTAGACACTGGCTTAGACGCATCATTGCACCACCTAAACCCCTAGTCACTGTGGGTGTCATACCTATGTCATACCTATGTCATACCTATGTCATACCTATGTCATACCTATCATACCTATGTCATACCTATGTCATACCTATGTCATACCGATGTCATACCTAATTAATACCTATCATACCTATGGTCTCAACTCGATAGAGGGACCCGCGGTCGTTGTCGCTGGGGAACCCCATGGGTCAAGCTATTTCCCGCAAGGTGATCATGACAGACCTATCCCCCTGAGAGTGGGGTGCACTGTGCATGGGCAGCTCAATTCGGGGGTTGTGGACACAGAGCGTGCCACACATCAATTACGTGGAGATTTTGGGAAAGGAGATACAACACCTGGTGAAGAGGGGTGAAAATGTATGGTGAAGAGGGGTGAAAATGTATGGTGAAGAGGGGTGAAAATGTATGGTGAAGAGGGGTGAAAATGTATGTCATTAATCCGTGCCTCTGGTTTATCACCTGTGGAAAGGAGGGCTTCTGGTGAGGCATGGTGTTCATTGGCCTTGTCAGGATTCTAATGTTCTTCGGTAGAGTAACGCTTAAAGTCACCATAGCTGTGCTGTACCTCATTTTCCTCCTTCAGGGAACAGTAGTTATAGTCATAACTGTTCAATCTCAGAGAACAATTGCTCCCTACAAAAATGTGGGTTTTATACTTCCTGCAATGGATTTGATCGCTTGAGAGGACTGTTGGAAAACAATATCTGATTTAAACAATATCTGTCTCTCCAGAACATATAAATATGTGAAATGGCTCTAGAACTCTCGGTCTGTCTCTTTAAGGCATAAAGCCATGATAGGACCTTGAGCATAAACTATAATAAAACGTGTTTGGCAAAAATATAATCTTTAATGATCCGTGAGTTTTGGAGTGTCGCCATCAATTATTTAGGATTGCCTTAATACTGAGACAGCCATACAAAATATTCATGGTTTAATCTTATGATCCATAAAATTGAAGTAGACTTTGGCGGTGATATTTTAAGATATCTGTCACATGTTGTGATAAAACGAGCTGAAATCTGATTGAATGGACTGACTGCAAGTAGCATGCTTAGTTAATCAACACTGAGACACTCAAATAGTCCTGAGCAAAAAAAAGAAAGAAAATGGAGGTATTGGATATGCGATTATTTTCCATGGAGGGCCACATTAGAATACATTTGTGCCATCGCGGGCCAGAATTATACATCATGTGTATGACTGTGTTGACAGATGTATCTACTGTAAATCACATCCAGATATGCTACTTATTTAACTTTTTTAACATGCACAGAAATAAACCACATTCATGCTCTCCTTTTGGTAGGCATTTTCATTATTAAACATGCAATGCAGGTATAGTTTCTGACGTTGCTATGTGCAGGATTGCTGAGAGGTGAGAGTCAGTAAGAGCTGATCTATGCTGTGACTTGTTATATTTCATTACTGAAAATGTCTGTTCACATACATAGGTTGACCCAAACAGTACAGACATCTTCTGAGCATGACTCCTAATCTTATGGAAGTTTTGTTCATCGAGAGATGCATAGAACCTCGTCAGTGACATTGTTTTGAATAGTTCTCCAATCATGGCATCAGACTGAAGATCGATAAGCTCAGGTTGCAGGTCTTTGGACACATTATCCACATTGAAGGTGAAAGGAGAGGAAACCAATGGCATGTCATTTTCCAACACTTTGAAATCCTCAGAACGACAAGAAAACTCACCGTTCAAAGAACGCAGCAGCGATGTATACTTCTCCCACTGGTCATCTGATAGGGAACAGACTAGTAGTGTCGAAAGGTGGGTGAGATTGTTGGCCTCTACTTGGCGGGTCAGGTTGAGTAAATTTCCCTTGACGGCTTTGACAAGGCTGTACATCTGATGTGCAAAAGGCCCTTCCCTTGTGTGGAATCCAGTTCATTCATGGGGGCCATGATGTTCACATTAAAAGCAAAATCAGCCAACCATTCTTTATCTTGCAGTTGAGGGAAATCCACATATTTTCCTTTCATTTGCAATCTCCGACTTCAGGTCCCACACCCTTTTAAGCACCTTCCCCAAACTCAGCCATCTCACGTTTGTGTGGTAGAAGAGATCTGCATTCCCCGACTCTGTCTCTTCCAACAGTGAGACAAACTGCCTGTGGTTTAAAGATTTCGCTCTTATGAAGTTTACCACTTTAGTGACTGGATCCACAACATGGCTCATTTCCAGAACACATTTCCAGAGCACCTCCTGATAAATAATGCAATGCAGGAAAATCATTTTCTTATCTGGGTTCAGCTCAGCTACTTGATCTTGTATCCTTTTCAAAAGGCCAATGTTTTGGCACCCATCAACGGTCACACTGGATAACTTTTTAAAACTTAGTCCCAGCTTTTCCACACACTTATTAACCTCCTCCAATAAATATTTCCCTGTGGTTGTGCTCTTCATTGACTGCACTGAAGCAAACTCCTCTGTAATTTCAAAGTCTGGGGTTATGCCTCGTAAGAATATCAACAACTGCGCCGTGTCACGTGCATCACTGCTCTCATTCAGAGCCAAGGAGAAATAGGTGCAATCCTTTACCTTGTCTTTCAACTCTTTTTCCATATTCTCTGAGATGTCAGCAACACGCTGTGTCACTGTTTGTCTTGACAGGGAAACATTTTCAAACAGCTCTGTCTTGTCGGGGCAAAGTATTGCTGCAGAGTCAATTAAACATTATTTTATGAATTCGCCCTCAGCAAATTACTTGCTATGTTTAGCAATTTTGTGGGACGATATATATACTGTAGCTAGCTCTCGCAATTCCGTCGTTTGCTGAATGCAGTTTTGTGAAATGTTCTTGCTGCTTTTGCAACTGAGAAAAAAACTATTTTGATGCACTTGCCCTTTGCTCAGAAGAAATATTCCTATATTTCTCTGCATGCTTCGTCTTGTGCGGGACAAGTGCTCTCTTTGCACACTAAGCACACATCTTTCCCTGATACCTCAATAAATATTTCAATGTCCACTCTTGCTGGAACACCCTACATTCATTGTCTACTTGCCTTTTCTTTGAACTCTTTGGAAACACTCATTTTTGCGCAATTTCTAGCTTGCTACTATTTGTAACTGTGTCGTGTGTGTGTCAGCCTGTCAGTCACTGCCTGTCCTCGTGCAGTTGTTATTTATACGTGACTTCAAAATACATGTCCCACGAGCAGCGGGAGTTAAATCATTACACAAGTATTCATTGGACTTTTAGTTCAAATAACAAATACTTTTTCAAAAACTTTGAGCATGAGCATGATTCCGCGGGCTGTATTGAATCAGGCAAGCCGGCCTTTGCCCAGACCTGTGCTAGACATATGTTGCAATGCAATATCTGAAAGAGGAGCAGCACATCTTCTGGGACTGTCACACACTCTGTAGCTCATATTTGGGATTTCTCTCCCGGTCCCCACTGCTTTTCTAGGTAATTAAATGTTTTCTTATTTTAATGTCTTAGCTTTCGGGGAGAGAACAACAGAGCAGAACCAGCTGGTTTTAGATGCAGCAACCAAACAGACAATCAAACAGATAAACATCACATAAAGGGGAATATCACATAAAGAATGTTGAAGGTGCTCTGGTAGTATCCCGATATGAATGTAGCAGTTGATTGCAGACTGTGGTCCTTCTGTGGCTCAGTTGGTAGAGCATGGCGCTTGTAACGCCAGGGTAGTGGGTTCGATTCCCGGGACCACCCATACGTAGAATGTATGCACACATGACTGTAAGTCGCTTTGGATAAAAGCGTCAGCTAAATGGCATATATTATATTATTATATTATATATATATTAGACTGTCCTGCAGCATGTGTTAAGGTCATCCGTCCATTGATCGGGGCTCATAAGTATTTCCCATAAATGCTGTTTTATCAGAGCTCTATACAGATGAGATGGTAACGTGAGAAGTTAATTATCATGATTATCATGAGCACTATCCCACAGCCGTATATAGAGCCATCTCAGTCGGACGCATTTTCGTCAGTAACACGAGACCAGGCCCCGCCGCTCTCTTGACCTTGGTGGCTTCCGACACGGACACGGTAATGATGGGGAATTGTCCAGAGGATTTCTAATGGCCAGTCTCAATTATTAGTTATATATTGTTTTGCTCTGAAGTTTGGTTCAGTATGTAATGCAAATCCGATTTATATGAAATATAGTGATGTCTCACCCTCAGTGAATGGCACCACCAACATCTGTCATTTTATCTGACTGACTCTTTGTAACGGCGTTCGTTTGTTGAAGGAGAGTCGGACCAAAATGCAGCGTGGTGGTTACTCATGATCTTTAATGAAGAAATAGCGAATACATGAAATAACTATACAAATACAAAAACAACAAAACAGAACGTGAAAACCTATACAGCCTGTCTGGTGAAACAACTACACAGAGACAGGAACAATCACCCACGAAATACACAGTGAAACCCCGGCTACCTAAATATGGTTATCACTGCATTGTCGGAACTAGAAGCACAAGCATTTTGCTACACTCGCATTAACATCTGCTAACCATGTGTATGTGACAAATAAAATTTGATTTGATTTGATGGTTCCCAATCAGAGACAACGAGAATCACCTGACTCTGATTGAGAACCGCCTCAGGCAGCCAAACCTATGCTACACCCCTACTCAGCCGCAATCCCAATGCCTACAAAACCCCAATACGAAACACAACATTAAAACCCATGTCACACCCTGGCCTGACCAAATATATAACGAAAACACAAAATACTATGACCAAGGCGTGACACTCTTCTGTATCTATTATCATATAAAGACTTCCAGACCAGTCATATTGTTTTTCATTCTGGGATGTGGAGCCCAGGTCAGACTAGCTGTGTCCGCTTCAAAGTGTGTCAGATGGAAGCAGAGTTAGGCTGGTGAGATGTGTTGCCTTGGGTTTCTCCGGCTGGACTGATCTAATGACAAGAGAGAGATAACTTTCGCCACCAGGGCTATGATCCCTGTCCTCCTCTTTCTCTATTTCTCTTTCACATCCACTCTGGAAGGATTTTACTTGCTCTCTCTATCTTTTTTCTTTCTTGGACTCTCCTACACGGATACATACGGATTAATACACACTCTGAATTGAACTGAGACTCTCTTTGTGTCCTGCAGATATGGGGGCACACCAGTTGATTGAAAATCGTCTACAGTTTCAGAGAGAAGGGGTGGCTCAATTTCTGCTCTGAGGCACTCTATCTAAGAACTTAGATCAAAGTTTCCTAACAGTGTTTTATATGAACAATTCTAAACCTTCCCCCAGATATAGTGTGTGTCCTAGACATGTATATGTCTCTGAAATACATTAGTTATGTGTTCGCTTATCTATTCTCCAAAGATGTTAACAAGTCCACTGGACTCCTCCTCTTATGGTAGGAACTCGGTTGACCGTGACCATTTCAGTCCTCATTAACATTGCGAGTGTAGCCGTGTGCTCTTGTACCTGACGTGATGTTATTCACTGTGGCAATGAGACTGGGTGTAAAGATGGATCCTCCTCCACTCTCCCGGTCATTGTCTTCTTTTTGGGCCATCACCATCCCAGAGGACCCCCTGAGCTATCCAACACACTGCCTGACTTACTGAGCACTATCAAACACACTGCCTGACTGACTGAGCACTGTCCAACACACTGCCTGACTGAGCACTGTCCAACACACTGCCTGACTGCCTGAGCACTGTACAACACACTGCCTGACTGCCTGAGCACTGTCCAACACATTGCCTGACTGCCTGAGCACTGTACAACACACTGCCTGACTGCCTGATCACTTTACAACACACTGCCTGACTGCCTGAGCACTGTACAACACATTGCGTGACTGCCTGAGCACTGTACAACACATTGCCTGACTGCCTGAGCACTGTACAACACACTGCCTGACTGCCTGATCGCTTTACAACACACTGCCTGACTGCCTGATCACTTTACAACACACTGCCTGACTGCCTGAACACTGTACAACACATTGCGTGACTGCCTGAGTGCTGTACAACACACTGCCTGACTGCCTGAGCGCTTTACAACACACTGCCTGACTGCCTGAGCGCTGTACAACACACTGCCTGACTGCCTGAGCGCTTTACAACACACTGCCTGACTGCCTGAGCGCTGTACAACACACTGCCTGACTGCCTGAGCGCTTTACAACACACTGCCTGACTGCCTGAGCGCTTTACAACACACTGCCTGACTGCCTGCCTGTACAACACAACACAACACTGCCTGACTGCCTGTGCGATGTACAACACACTGCCTGACTGCCTGAGCGCTTTACAACACACTGCCTGACTGCCTGAGCGCTGTACAACACACTGCCTGACTGCCTGTGCGCTGTACAACACACTGCCTGACTGCCTGAGCGCTTTACAACACACTGCCTGACTGCCTGAGCGCTGTACAACACACTGCCTGACTGCCTGAGCGCTGTACAACACACTGCCTGACTGCCTGAGCGCTGTACAACACACTGCCTGACTGCCTGAGCGCTTTACAACACACTGCCTGACTGCCTGAGCACTTACAACACACTGCCTGACTGCCTGAGCGCTGTACAACACACTGCCTGACTGCCTGAGCGCTGTACAACACACTGCCTGACTGCCTGCGCTGAACACACTGCCTGACTGCCTGAGCGCTACAACACACTGCCTGACTGCCTGAGCGCTTTACAACACACTGCCTGACTGACGGTGCGATGTACAACACACTGCCTGAGTGCTTGAGCACTGTACAACACACTGCCTGACTGCCTGAGCGCTTTACAACACACTGCCTGACCGACGGTGTGATGTACAACACACTGCCTGACTGCCTAATCGCTTTACAACACACTGCCTGACTGCCTGAGCACTGTACAACACACTGCCTGAGTGCCTGAGCACTGTACAACACACTGCCTGAGTGCCTGAGCACTGTACAACACACTGCCTGAGTGCCTGAGCACTGTACAACTGCCTGAGTGCCTGACAACAACACACTGCCTGACTGCCTGAGCGCTGTGACAACACAACACACTGCCTGAGTGCCTGAGCGCTGTACAACACACTGCCTGACTGCCTGAGCGCTGTACAACACACTGCCTGACTGCCTGAGCACTGTACAACACACTGCCTGACTGCCTGAGCGCTGTACAACACACTGCCTGACTGCCTGAGCACTTTACAACACACTGCCTGACTGCCTGAGCGCTGTACAACACACTGCCTGACTGCCTGAGCGCTGTACAACACACTGCCTGACTGCCTGAGCGCTTTACAACACACTGCCTGACTGCCTGAGCGCTGTACAACACACTGCCTGACTGCCTGAGCGCTGTACAACACACTGCCTGACTGCCTGAGCGCTGTACAACACACTGCCTGACTGCCTGAGCACTGTACAACACACTGCCTGACTGCCTGAGCACTGTACAACACACTGCCTGAGTGCCTGAGCGCTGTACAACACACTGCCTGACTGCCTGAGCGCTGTACAACACACTGCCTGACTGCCTGAGCGCTTTACAACACACTGCCTGACAGCCTGAGCGCTGCCTGACAACACACACTGCCTGACTGCCTGAGCACTGTACAACACACTGCCTGACTGCCTGAGCGCTGTACAACACACTGCCTGACTGCCTGTACAACACACTGCCTGACTGCCTGAGCAAACACACTGCCTGACTGCCTGAGCGCTGTACAACACACTGCCTGACTGCCTGTGCCTGATGTACAACACACTGCCTGACTGCCTGAGCGCTTTACAACACACTGCCTGACTGCCTGAGCGCTGTACAACACACTGCCTGACTGCCTGAGCACTGTACAACACACTGCCTGACTGCCTGAGCGCTTTACAACACACTGCCTGACCGACGGTGTGATGTACAACACAATGCCTGACTGCCTGATCGCTTTACAACACACTGCCTGACTGCCTGTGCGATGTACAACACACTGCCTGACTGCCTGTGCTCTGTACAACACACTGCCTGACTGCCTGAGCGCTTTACAACACACTGCCTGACTGCCTGTGCGATGTACAACACACTGCCTGACTGCCTGAGCGCTGTACAACACACTGCCTGACTGCCTGAGTGCTGTACAACACACTGCCTGACTGCCTGAGCGCTTTACAACACACTGCCTGACCGACGGTGTGATGTACAACACACTGCCTGACTGCCTGAGTACTGTACAACACACTGCCTGACTGCCTGAGCGCTTTACAACACACTGCCTGCCTGGCTGACTGAGCGCAGTAAAACACACTGTCTGATTGCCTGAGTGCTGTACAACACACTGCCTGACTGACTAAGAGCTGTCACTCACACTCTGACTCTGACGGACGGTGTCAGTAGTTACAATGACCGAAGGCTTGTTACACACTCCCCAACTAAGTGATCGCTCTCCCTCTCTCTCTCACACATGCACATACTTACAGACAGAGTAATACATACCTTTCACATTCACTTCACAGAGCGTAATCAGATCTGAAAGGAAACAACCTCCTAATTAAACACTCCTGAACACAGGGAATATGAAGTCGCTTAGTGTGACAGATGTCTGTGTAGCAATGTCACTTTCTCTTCACTAACATCTGGAGGAAGATGTGATAGGTAGAATATGTGTGGATGTATACTATACTTGTTATTGTCTTTATACTATGTACTGTATATTGACATGTTGATATGTTTTTCACTACATATTTGTTTTTCAAAAAAATCCTGTTTGCATGCTGTGCTCTAGTCCTCCTCCACCTTCTCTCACATGAAACATTTTATTATTCATATGCCAATTAGTCACGAGGACAAATTACAGTGGTGACGACGGGATACATCAGAACACTATTTCTGTGATGTATCGCTGAGCAACAGCGGGAAGTATTTCTGTCGCCGGTTCTCTTAGGCGGGAAAGACTACTCTGGATGATGGACGCACCCAGCCCCCCTGTTAGTATGAGTGTGGCCCCTGTAGCCATATGACCTCACCCCTGCTCTCAGGGCTGGTTGGAGGGCAGAGTGAGCTGCTGATCGTATGTCCTTGTGGAACAGATTTAGATTGAATCTGTCAAGCTGACCTTGCACCTTCTGCCATGACATCACACTTTACAGAAATGTATTTTCTGTTTTTTTATCTCTCCGATTTGTAGAGCCAGTCAATGGTAACTCAAATGGTCAAGGCAGTCTGAGATTCTTTGTTGCAAATTTTATTGGGACATAGATGTATCACCCTCCAAACTCTTATTTTTCTGTTTCTCCCTTTCTCTGATTGCCTGACCTACAGGCTACTCAAGTCATCTGTCTTATATCATTGAATCAAATCACATTGTATTGGTCACACAGACATGGTTAGCAGATGTTATTGTGAGTGTAGCGAAGTGCTTATGCTTCTAGATCCGACAGTGCAGTAGTATCTAACAATTCCACAACAAAACCTAATACACACAAGTATAAAATATGTGGATGAGCAGTGACAGACCGGCTAAGATGCAATATATAGTAAATAATAGATAGTGTAGGATACAGTATACATTATATACATTTAACATTACATTTAAGTCATTTACCAGACACTCTTATCCAGAGCGACTTACAAATTGGTGCATTCACCTTATGACATCCAGTGGAACAGCCTCTTTACAATAGTGCATCTAAATCTTTTAGGGGGGGGGGTGAGAAGGATTACTTTATCCTATCCTAGGTATTCCTTAAAGAGGTGGGGTTTCAGGTGTCTCCGGAAGGTGGTGATTGACTCCGCTGTCCTGGCGTCGTGAGGGAGTTTGTTCCACCATTGGGGGGCCAGAGCAGCGAACAGTTTTGACTGGGCTGAGCGGGAACTGTACTTCCTCAGTGGTAGGGAGGCGAGCAGGCCAGAGGTGGATGAACGCAGTGCCCTTGTTTGGGTGTAGGGCCTGATCAGAGCCTGGAGGTACTGAGGTGCCGTTCCCCTCACAGCTCCGTAGGCAAACACCATGGTCTTGTAGCAGATGCGAGCTTCAACTGGAAGCCAGTGGAGAGAGCGGAGGAGCGGGGTGACGTGAGAGAACTTGGGAAGGTTGAACACCAGACGGGCTGCGGCGTTCTGGATGAGTTGTAGGGGTTTAATGGCACAGGCAGGGAGCCCAGCCAACAGCGAGTTGCAGTAATTCAGACGGGAGATGACAAGTGCCTGGATTAGGACCTGCGCCGCTTCCTGTGTGAGGCAGGGTCGTACTCTGCGGATGTTGTAGAGCATGAACCTACAGGAACGGGCCACCGCCTTGATGTTAGTTGAGAACGACAGGGTGTTGTCCAGGATCACGCCAAGGTTCTTAGCGCTCTGGGAGGAGGACACAATGGAGTTGTCAACCGTGATGGCGAGATCATGGAACGGGCAGTCCTTCCCCGGGAGGAAGAGCAGCTCCGTCTTGCCGAGGTTCAGCTTGAGGTGGTGATCCGTCATCCTCACTGATATGTCTGCCAGACATGCAGAGATGCGATTCGCCACCTGGTCATCAGAAGGGGGAAAGGAGAAGATTAATTGTGTGTCGTCTGCATAGCAATGATAGGAGAGACCATGTGAGGTTATGACAGAGCCAAGTGACTTGGTGTATAGCGAGAATAGGAGAGGGCCTAGAACAGAGCCCTGGGGGACACCAGTGGTGAGAGGGCGTGGTGAGGAGACAGATTCTCGCCACGCCACCTGGTAGGAGCGACCTGTCAGGTAGGACGCAATCCAAGCGTGGGCCGCGCCGGAGATGCCCAACTCGGAGAGGGTGGAGAGGAGGATCTGATGGTTCACAGTATCGAAGGCAGCCGATAGGTCTAGAAGGATGAGAGCAGAGGAGAGAGAGTTAGCTTTAGCAGTGCGGAGCGCCTCCGTGATACAGAGAAGAGCAGTCTCAGTTGAATGACTAGTCTTGAAACCTGACTGATTTGGATCAAGAAGGTCAGTCTGAGAGAGATAGCGGGAGAGCTGGCCAAGGACGGCACGTTCAAGAGTTTTGGAGAGAAAAGAAAGAAGGGATACTGGTCTGTAGTTGTTGACATCGGAGGGATCGAGTGTAGGTTTTTTCAGAAGGGGTGCAACTCTCGCTCTCTTGAAGACGGAAGGGACGTAGCCAGCGGTCAGGGATGAGTTGATGAGCGAGGTGAGGTAAGGGAGAAGGTCTCCGGAAATGGTCTGGAGAAGAGAGGAGGGGATAGGGTCAAGCGGGCAGGTTGTTGGGCGGCCGGCCGTCACAAGACGCGAGATTTCATCTGGAGAGAGAGGGGAGAAAGAGGTCAGAGCACAGGGTAGGGCAGTGTGAGCAGAACCAGCGGTGTCGTTTGACTTAGCAAACGAGGATCGGATGTCGTCGACCTTCTTTTCAAAATGGTTGACGAAGTCATCTGCAGAGAGGGAGGAGGAGGGGGGGGAGGAGGATTCAGGAGGGAGGAGAAGGTGGCAAAGAGCTTCCTAGGGTTAGAGGCAGATGCTTGGAATTTAGAGTGGTAGAAAGTGGCTTTAGCAGCAGAGACAGAGGAGGAAAATGTAGAGAGGAGGGAGTGAAAGGATGCCAGGTCCGCAGGGAGGCGAGTTTTCCTCCATTTCCGCTCGGCTGCCCGGAGCCCTGTTCTCATATACATATGAGGTGAGTAATGCGTGATGTAGACATTCTTAAAGTGGCATTATTAAAGCGACTAGTGTTCCATTTATTAAAGTGGCCAATGATATCAAGTCTGTAGGTAGGCAGCCACCTCTCTGTGCTAGTGATGGCTGTTTAACAATCTAATGGCCTTGAGATAGAAAAACAGCTTCTATCTCTTGGTCCCAACTTTGATGCACACGGGGTGAACAGGCATTGGCTCGGGTGGTTGTTGTCCTTGATGATCTTTTTGGCCTTCCTGTGACATCGGGTGCTCTAGGTGTCCTGTATGGCAGGTAGTTTGCCCCCGGTGATGCGTTGCGCAGACCGCACCACCCTCGGGAGAGCCCTGCGATTGTGGGTGGTGCAGTTGCCGTACCAGGCGGTGATACAGCCCGACAGGAAGCTCTCAATTGTACCACACTGTCTGTGTTCGTGGATCATTTTAGTTTGTCGTTGATATGTACACCGAGAAACTTGAAACTTTCCACCTTTCTCCACTGCTCTCCCGTCAATGTGGATAGGGGGTGCTCCCTTTGCTGTTTCCTGCAGTCCATGATCATCTCTGTTGTTTTTCTTGCATTTCCTTGCATGAGTGGGAGGTTATTTGACACCACACACCGAGGGCCCTCACCTCCTCCCTGTAGGCTGTCTTGTCGTTGTTGGTAATCAAGCCTACCACTGTAGTGTCGTCTGCAAACTTGATGATTGAGTTGGAGGTGTGCATGGCCACGCAGTCGTGGGTGAACAGGGAGTACAGGAGAGGGCTGAGAACGCACCCTTGTGGGGCCCCAGTGTTGAGGATCAGCGGAGTGAAGATGTTGTTTCCTACCTTCACCACCTGGGGCGGCCCGTCAGGAAGTCCAGGAACAAGTTGCACAGGGCGGGGTCGAGACCCAGGGTCTCCAGCTTGATGATGAGTTTGGAGGGTACTATGGTGTTGAATGCTGAGCTATAGTCAATATACAGCATTCTTACATTGGTATTCCTCTTGTCCAGAGGGATAGGGCAGTGTGCAGTGTTATGGCGATTTGCATCATCTGTGGACCTATTGGGGCGGTAAACAAATTGGTGTGCATCTAGGGTTAACAGTAGGGTGGAGGTGATATGATCATTGACTAGTCTCTCAAAGCACTTCATGATGACAGAAGTCAGTGCTACGGGGTGATAGTAATTTAGTTCAGTTACCTTAGCTTTCTTGAGTACAGGAACAATGGTGGACATCTTGAAGCATGTGGGGACAGCAGACGGATAGGGATTGATTGAAAATGTCTGTAAACACTCCAGCCAGCTGGTCTGCGCATGCTCTGAGGACGCAACTCGGGATGCCGCCTGGGCCGGCAGCCTTGCGAGGGTTAACGCGTTTAAATGTTTTACTCACGTCGGCCACGGAGAAGGAGAGCCCGCAGTCTTTGGGAGCGGGCCGTGTCGGAGGTACTGTATTATCCTCAAAGCGTGCAAAGAAGTTGTTTAATTTGTCTGGGAGAAAGACATCGCTGTCCGACGGGGCTGGTTTTCTTTTTGTAATCTGTGATTGTCTGTGGACCCTGCCACATATGTCTCGTGTTTGAGTCGTTGAATTGTGACTCCACTTTGTCTCTATACTGACACTTTGGTGGTTTGATTGCCTTACGGAGGGAATAACTACACTGTTTGTATTCAGTCATGTTTCGAATCGCCTTGCCATGTTTAAATGCGGTGGTACGTTTCAGTTTTGCGCAAATGCTGCCATCAATCCAAGGTTTATGGTTAAGGAAGGTTTTAATGGTAACAGTGGGGAAAACACCTCCTATCCACTTCCTTATAAACTCGCTCACCAAGTCAGCGTATACGTCAATATTATTGTCTGAGGCTACCCAAAACATATCCCGGTCCGCGTGATCAAAACATTCTTGAAGCGTGGAATCCATCTCTATCGGCGCCATCTTGTTCTAATCCACAGCTATTCATTTGAACGGTGTACTGTACTTGCTACCTTCATGCATTTACTGCTGTGTATTCTCTGTTTTAACCTTTTTGACAGAAGATGAGTTCCCTATTACAAATTATTAGTTCTCAGCAGAACTACTCTAATCTTCTATATGGTTAGTTTGGTGTGAGTGAAGATAAACCTGTCAGGATTGTTAGTTTTTTTCTCTGTTTATTTAGAACCTTACGGACAACTGGGAAAAGCTCAAACCAAGTGTATTCACCCAATGGGTCAGACAGCTGAACACACAAAGACATGATCGCACCAGTATATGTGTATATATACCCCACTTTAGGTGGAGTTTCCTCCTTTCCTCTAAACATTACATTTTTGTTGCTAGGCAGGAAGTTAAGTGATGTGGGTAATAAACTGTTCCTTCTCCCTTCATGTGACGTGACCTGACCTCGTCCCCCATTCCTCACTATCCACCCTTATCAGTGACCACAACCATGTGATTGCCGTTTCCCTTACTTAGTAACATATCCCAAAATCCATTGACCCCACCATATGCATTGCTCCTACATATAACCCTTAACTTCTGGTGCATTTCAAATTACAACCCAACAATTGTAACCAGACTGTGGCCCTTCTCCTTTCCATAGGATAACCGATGTCTAACAAAAACATGTTCTAACAGAATATAAACGTTCTGTGTTCCCTTCTCTCATTCATTAACATGAATAGGGATATTTCATATTTCAAGTGTATAAGTTAGAACCCATCGAGATGAACTCGGTATTCTCAGTGAACTGATGCCCTGGGCTGTAACATGACACCTGCTCACGTGTAGCACATTTTCTCCATCTCCCCCCGGCACCTCCAGAGTGTCTCCAGTGTCTGTTTAATGAAGGCTGTGTGTGTGAAGTCCTGGCCCTATCAATCGCCTACCCGGCCACCCCACAGAAATAAAGGCTGTATGAATCCTACCCTCTCATCGATCCGCGTCTTTCCACTGACTCCTGCATGGCCAGGCCTAATTCAGCTGATTAAATGGGTTTCAGTGAGGCGGCCATGTTGTTTCCCCGGCTCTGGGCACACTATTGGTCCGTGATTAGATTTTCTCCCAACACAGAGTCACTTATTTAGCCTCTCAGAGGACATCATTAAATAGAATGCCTTTCATAATGTAATTGCTGACAGGCACTGTGCGGTGTACCTCAACAGCCGCTCGCCTCCCGACAATGGGAGTGACAAAGTGTCCTTTATTGGATAAAAGGGAAATTGAAACGGCACATAAAACATAGCAGCATCTCTATCTGATGATGGTCTTATCAGGAGGAGATCCTCTTTCCTATGGATGTAAGAGGAGAGGCCAGGTTAAGTGCTGCCTGTTTAAAAATATGGGAAACAGAGAGATGTCACGTGGGCTATTAGTTCATGGATGTTGATTGGGTTATATGTGACTCAGTCATTAACATATCAACCGGAATGTAGAGGAATTATTTCGTAAGGAATTTTAATTATGATCTTGCAACTGGAACTCAAATTTGAACAATAGGACTGTTTCTTTTCACTTTTTTCTCAAATGTAGAACAAACCTTGAGGCTGGCATGTAGGATTGGTGAAATTGATTAGTTCACAGGGAAACTGTTTACATTCAAACACTGTTCACTTTACCAAAATAAATGTCTAACTGTAAAATTAACAGACAGACAAACAAATTAATTATAAAGGACACAGTCAGTCATAGGCCACTCAATGCATTTCTCTTCACCACACTCCACACCAGGGCGGCAGGGTAGCCTAGTGGTTAGAGCGTTGGACTAGTAACCGAAAGGTTGCAAGTTCAAATCCCCGAGCTGACAAGGTTGTTCTGTCGTTCTGCCCCTGAACAGGCAGTTAACCCTAGGCCGTCATTGAAATTAAGAATCTTAACTGACTTGCCTAGTTAAATAAAAATAAACACTCAATATAATCCCTACATTGGTTTGGAGTTTATACAAGTCACAGCGGTCACTAAAGCTGCTACTGAAAACTGACTGTTTTGTCATTGGTGAGTGTTTTTGGGGAACCCTGTAGCTGTTGCTAGCTGCTGGGTAGCTGGGTAGCTCTTCCTGATACTCTGGACCCATTTGGGTCTGTTTTCGACCCGCCCCCTTGCAGTCATGTCAGTTCCCAGGGACAGGAACATGCACAAGCCTCTGGTGATGGCTGTTAGCGCGCAACAGGCTCTATTTGATATCAATGATGCTGCCATCACATTGGGAGAAGAGGGAGAAGAAGTGAGTTTAGATCGGGGCTTTTTAATGTTGGAAGGCTGAAACACTTCTATTTTTCATCTTCTTCTAATAAAGATTTCAGACTTGGTATACCAGGTGAATGCAATTAACTACCATGTAGAAATAACAAACAGAAGTGTTTCCTCCCTCCTGGACCAGACTTGAACAGCCCTGGTCTATATGCTGAGGATGCATTTATTGTAGCTGGGGATTTTAACAAAGCAAATTTGATGAAAACTCTAACGAAGTTCTATCAACACATTCATTGACTGTAGTACTTGCGCAGCTAAATCACTCGAACACTGCTACTCCAACTTCCGGGATGCCAACAAGGCCCTGATCACAAATCTGATCACAACTCCATTTTGCTCCTCCCTTCCTATAGGTAGAAACTCCAACAGGACGTACCCATGCTAAGGACTATTCAACACTGGTCTGACCAATCTGAATCCATGCTTCAAGATTGTTTTGATCACGCGGACTGGGATATGTTCCGGGTAGCCTCTGAGAATAACATTGACAAATATACTGATATGGTGACTGAGTTTATCAGTAAGTGTATAGGAGATGTTGTACCCACAGTGACTATTAAAACCTACCCTAACCATAAACCATGAATAGATGGCGGAATTTGCGCAAAACTGAAAGCGCGAACCACCGCATTTAAACATGGCAAGGTGTATCGCTTCTCATTGGTGGAAGGAGAGGAGGACCAAAATGCAGCGTGGTAAGTGTTCGTCATGTTTTAATTGAACAAACTGAACACTATACAAAATAATAACGAAGAGAAAACGAAACAGTTCTGCCAGGTGAACAGACACAAAACAGAAAATAAACACCCACAACAAAAATGGGGGAAACAGGCTACCTAAGTATGATTCTCAATCAGAGACAACGAACAACACCTGCCTCTGATTGAGAACCATACAAGGCCAAACACATAGACATATAACAAAATAGAAAAAGGACATAGATTACCCACCCCAACTCACGCCCTGACCAACCTAACACAAAGACATAAAAAAGGAACTAAGGTCAGAACGTGACACAAGGTGACTGGGAATATGGCTGAATATAAAACAGTGTAGATATTGCCTCTGTAAGGCATTCAAACAGACAAAACGTCAGTATAGAGACAAAGTTTTGATTTGATTTGATTTGAAAGTGGAGCTGCAATTCAACAGCTCAGACACGAGACGTATGTGGCAGGGTCTACAGACGTGATTAAGACATTTAAGCGTGTTAACCCTTGCAAGGCTGCCGGCCCATACGGCATCCCTAGTCACGTCCTCAGAGCATGCGCAGACCAGCTGGCTGCAGTGTTTAAGGACATATTCAATCTCTCCATATCCCAATCTGCTGTCCCCACATGCTTCAAGATCTCCACCATTGTTCCTGTACCCAAGAAAGCAAAGGTAACTGAACTAAATGACTATTGCCCCATAGCACTCACTTCTGTCATCATGAAGTGCTTTGAGAGACTAGTCAAGGATCATATCACCTCTACCTGACCTGCCACCCTAGACCCACTTCAATTTGCTTAACGCCCCAATAGACCCACAGATAATGCAATCGCCATCACACTGCACACTTCCTTATCCCATCTGGACAAGAGGAATACCTATGTTAGAATGCTGTTCATTGACTATAGCTCAGCATTCAACACCATAGTACCCTACAAGCTCATTATTAAGCTTGGGGCCCTGGGTCTGAACTCTGCCCTGTGCAACTGGGTTCTGGACTTCCTGACGGGCTGCCCCCAGGTGGTGAAGGTAGGAAACAACACCACTTCTCTGATCCTCAACACAGGGGCCCCACAAGGGTGCATGCTCATCACCTTGCTGTACTCCCTGTTCCATCACGACTGCGTGGCCACGCACGCCTCCAACTCAATCATCAAGTTTGCAGATGACACAACAGTAGTAGGCCTGATTACCAACAAAGACGAGACAGTTTACAGGGAGGAGGTGAGGGCCCTGGGAGTGTGATGCCAGGGAAATTACCTCTCCCTCAACGTCAATGAAACAAAGGAGCTGATTGTGGACTAGCAGAGGGAGCAGCCCCCTATGCACATCGACGGGACCGCAGTGGAGAAGGTAGAAAGCTTCAGGTTCCTCTGCGTACACATCACTGACAAACTGAAATGATCCAATGACATAGACAGTGTGGTGAAGAAGGCGTAACAACCTCAGGGCGCTGAAGAAATTCGTGGCACCTAAAACCCTCACAAACTTTTACAGGTGCACAATTGTGAGCATCCTATCGGACTGTATCACTGCCTCGTACGGCAACTGCACTACCCGCTACCGCAGGGCTCTCCAGAGGGTGGTGCGGTCTGCCCGCATCACCGGGGGCAAACTACCTGCCCTACAGGACACCTACAGCACCCGATGTCACAGGAAGGACATAAAGATCATCAAGGACAACAACCACCTGAGCCACTGCCTGTTCACCCCTCTATCATCCAAATCAAATCAAATCAAATTTGATTTGTCACATACACATGGTTAGCAGATGTTAATGCGAGTGTAGCGAAATGCTTGTGCTTCTAGTTCCGACAATGCAGTGATAACCAACAAGTAATCTAGCTAACAATTCCAAAACTACTGTCTTATACACAGTGTAAGGGGATAAGGAATATGTACATAAGGATATATGAATGAGTGATGGTACAGAGCAGCATACAGTAGATGGTATCGAGTACAGTATATACATATGAGATGAGTGTGTAGACAACGTAAACAAAGTGGCATAGTTAAAGTGGCTAGTGATACATGTATTACATAAGGATGCAGTCGATGATGTAGAGTACAGTATATACGTATGCATATGAGATGAATAATGTAGGGTAAGTAACATTATATAAGGTAGCATTGTTTAAAGTGGCTAGTGATATATTTACATCAGAAGGTGAGGTCAGTACAGGTACATCAAAGCTGGGACAGAGAGACTGAAAAACAGCTTCTATCTCAAAGCCATCAGACTGTTAAACAGCCATCACTAGCACCTTAGAGGCTACTGCCCTATATCCGTGGACTTGAAACATTGGCCACTTCAATAATGGAACACTGTTCACTTTAATAATGTTTACATATTTTGCATTACTTATCTCATATGTATTTATTGTATTGTATTCTACTCTACTGTATTTTATTCTATTTCGCGCCGACATTTATTTTCTAAATATTTATATGATCTTAATTCCATTCCTTTACTTTAGATTTGTTTATTGTGTGTATTGTTGTGAAATAGTTTGATATTACTAAACATGTGTATGTGACCAATAAAATTGGATTTGATCAATGTATGGCAAATAGAAAAACGCAATGTAACACAACTGGTCAAATATAATTTTATTTTAATTTTATTTTACCTTTATTTAACCAGGCAAGTCAGTTAAGAACAGATTCTTATTTTCAATGACGGCCTAGGAACAGTTGGTTAAATGCCTGTTCAGGGGCAGAACGACAGATTTGTATTTTGTCAGCTCGGGGGTTTGAACTTGCAAACTTCCGGTTACTAGTCCAACGCTCTAACCACTAGGCTACCCTCGCTATAATACTTCATGACTACATTCAATATTTATATACCAAAGACCATATTGTAGCTGGGGCAAACATGACACTTACCAATGAATTCATATACATACAGGATATAAACTCTGAGAGGAATGAGTGAGTGGAGCACCTATCGGTTTAAAAGGAGTGTACTTGTGTTTACTCTTGAAAACGGTAACGTGTTTCATACGTATCCCTGAGGATCACTGATTAGCATGCTGTGTAGGTGGATGTCATACTCAGCTAATGCCTTGCTGTGGTCAGTAGGTCTCCTCATGAATATGCTAATAGTAACCACATGTCCAGTTCTCCTGTGGAGAAGCACTTTCTCTCACTCTCGCTCTTTCAACCTTTCTCTCTCTCTCTCTCTTTTGATTTTTCTTTCTTGGACACACACACTCTTAATTTCACAGACTCACATTCACACAGTTACCCCCCTTTCCCCTCCCCTGTGTGATCCCCTGAACCCCTTTGCCTATCTCTCCCATCTCTTGTTGATAAGTTGAAATCTCTCTTTTACTGTAGTTTTAAACAAGCGGTCATTCGCCAGGCTTTGGGAATTGACAACAGCACAGTTACTTCACTCCCTCTCTGACCATCACATGAGGGCCACCGTAGGCCTGCAGTAATGACTCTTCTGTCTTAATCTGGGCCTCTGAGCCTTGGAGTCATATCATTCACTTCAGAGGCCTGTGACTTTCTCTTCCCTGTCCTCTCTTTCTTGGTTTGGTCTCACTCGTAGTAATTGCAACTCAAATAGGTTACTATTGAGCTTTAGAGGGCACTGTCACTCAATACATTCTTAGCCTCTGATCTCCAAACAGTTTGATTCTAGTAGAGAGAGATTGGAGCTGGAACACAGGCCTATGGTATGGGACTGAGTGTGTGTGGGAGAATGATCTTATTTATCATCTTATGTGATCTTTTGACAGTCCGCTATTCATTAATAATATAGCTGGCCTGTTATTTACAGAGGTGTGGACTCGAGTCTGACTCAAGTCACAAATTTGATGACTTGAGGCTCGACTTAATAGAAAATAAAATGACTTGACTTGGACTTGGAGCCTCGACTCTCAGGACTCTACTTTGACTTCAGTCTAATGACTTGAAGTTATCTGGCCAAATTACAATCACTAGCGTAGGCCTGCTGGTATTTTGGTATGCAATTGCTTGAAATTGATCATTTACTTATGAACCTTGCATTTGTAATTGGTTGTTAAAATGTATTATTAGATAATCAAAATATGTTGTGGACAAAATTGTTAAAAGGGCTGTCTGGCAGCCTCAATAAATAGACAAAGATTTGTAGTTTATCACGTAAATCCTGTTTGTTTACATTTTCTTTTACTAGACTTGAGTCTTGTCTTGGTCTTTAAATGCACGACTTGGACTTGACTTGATCCTTTCTACTAGTTGGGCCTCGACTTGAGACTTGGACCTTGTGACTTGAGACATGCTTGCTCCCACCTCTGGCTATTTATAATACACGTGTTCCTATTCAGTTATGGCAAGGTAGTAGAATACCCCTATAAGCGGAACTCTTTCCACTTAATTTACATATTTTCACACTGACATATTTAAACAGATCTAATAAAACATTTCTATTCACTAACGCAAAGTTACGTAAACCATTGAGCACTGTGATCGTGTTCAGTTCTGCACTCCCCACTCAACCTGTTTATAGTGAGGCATTCAACTGCAAGCCCTTTTCACCTCACAGCCCTGGCTTTAATCCCAGCCCTCAGAGATCCAGAGCCAACAGAGATGTGGCTGGTTTTATGGCCATTTCCCTCCCACCTTCCTGCCTTGCTTTAAACCACAAACACTGCTCCTAGTGATCCATCACAGAACACACACCATCAACTGGGCCTACACACCAAACTGCATGCCTGCCGAAAGGGATCCGACTCTAGCAAACTCACAGTGCTCCAATTTCCTCAAAGAGCTTTTTAATGGAACAGAGCAAAAGGCGGGCGAGTGCTCAGATTAAAAAAAACAACAACAGAAAAGTATTTTCTTTTATGATGGAGGGATTTTGTCCATGCAAGCAGTTGATGTCAGGAGGAGTGATGTGGCCCTGCCAGAGCCAACCAGACCTGGCGACGACGCTACCGCCGTACATCTCCTGCAGAAGAGGGCCAGCTCCGTACTGCTTATCGATTGTTGTAGCTTTCCCAACTGTGGCTATTGTAAATTGAAGGGCCGTCCTCACCGGCGTGCGTCAGCTGTGATGTGTGGAGGGGGAGGGGGGGAGTGCATTGACTGTAGACCAAGGCTTCCATCTGATATCACCCTTAATGGCATGTCCCTCTGGACGAAAATCGGCCTTTCTCAATGTTTTTCCATTGGAAGGCAATTTCACTAGAAACGTACATGCCAGTAAATAACTTAAACCCTTCCTCCTTTGCCAACTACCCTCTGAGGTATTCTTCAAAACATGGCCAGGTTTTTGACAGGTTATTATTCCCAAAAAGCCATGTGTTTATGTCTTGACTCACCTTTTATGTATAAGAACTAGAATGATCTACCAGAAACATATGGAACAGCACATATTTCCCTCTGTTCAATGTGAGGACATTAAAAAACGACCACTCGTAGCCCTTCTTTTAGGTCTACTTCTGCTCTTGGCTTAGTGAAAATATGTTAAATAAATTATGCCTGCAAACTTATCACATTTCTGTGAATGACTTCAGCGTAGAAATAAGCCGTTTTGACAACTTGTAGCTGAAGGCAGTGGCTTTGGATTAACAGCAGGCTCCGCGTGGACCAACATTGTACAGGTATTGTCATGGGGGAAAACAAGAGTTGATCATTGGGACAAATGTGATAGTTTGTGACAGGCAGAACTTAGTTTGTGTGTGGTGGGGGAGCAGAGGGGACTTGGTGTATGTTACACATGCTTATCCTTGTAGTTTATTTTGTGTGTTTACTGCCATTGTATGTACAGTACTGGACTTCTTCCACTTTGTCCAGTTAAACTTGGTTAAGCAGGCCAATGATAAACAATATAAAACTACACATTGTGGAATTTTATGCTGCATCACCGGGAGCGGCAGGTAGCCTAGTGGTTCGAGCGTTGGGCCAGTAACCAAAAGGTTGCTAGGTCGACAAGGTAAAAATATTTTGTTCTGCCCCTGAACAAGGCAGTTAACCTATTGTTCCTTAGGCTGTCATTGTAAGTAAGAATTTGTTCTTAACTGACTTGCCTAGTTAAATAAATAAAAAATATCACTGCTTGATATGGCAAATGTACCACCCTAGACTGCAAAGGGCTACAGAGGGTGGTGCGGACAGCCCAGTACATCTCTGGGGCCGAGCTCCCTACCAGGACCTCTATATCAGGCGGTGTCAGAGGAAGGCCCGATTGCCAAAGACTCAAAGACTGTCTGGCTCTTGGACCAACAGGCTCCGAGACCAACAGGCTCCGAGACAGCTACTACCCCCACGTCATAAGCCTGCTAAATAGCCAGACTGCTAAATACTCAAATGGTACCCAAACTACACTTATATATAAAAAGGTATGTGGACACCCCTTTAATTTTGTGGATTTGGCCATTTAGCCACACCCATTGCTGACAGGTGTTTAAAATTGAGCACACAGCCATGCAATCACCATAGACAAACATTGGCAGTAGAATGACCTTACTGCAGTGACTTTCAATGTGGCACCGTCATAGGATGCTTCATCAAATGTCTGCCTTGCTCTGTCAACTGTAAGGGCTGTTATTGTGAAGTGGAAACGTCTAGGAGCAACAACGACTCACCTGCGAAGTGGTAGGCCAGACAAGCTCACAGAATGGAAGTGCCGAAGCGTGTTTCTCTGTCGTGATGAATCACGCTTCACCATGTGACACTGATGGATGAATCTGAGTTTGAGGATGCTAGGAGAACGATACCTGCCCGAATGCATAGTGCCAACTGTAAGGAGGGATAATGGTCTGGGGCTGTTTTTCATGGTTCAAGCTATGTCCCTTAGTTTCAATGAAGGGAAATCTTAACACTACAGCATACAATGACATTCGAGACGATTCTGCACTTCCAATTTTGTGGCGAAGGTTTGTGGAAGGTCCTTTCCTGTTACAACTTGACAATTCTGGGTATTTGGTATTTAATTAGGATCCCCATTAGCTGTTGCAAAAGCAGCAGCTACTCTTCCTGGGGTCCACACAAAACATGAAACATAATACAGAATGACAAAATACAGAACATCAATAGACAAGAACAGCTTGAGGACAGAACTACGTACATTTAAAAAAAGGTACACATAGCCTACATATCAATGCATACACACAAATCTAAGTCAAATAGGGGAGAGGTCAGCTATCTGGAATTGGGTGAAGGAGAAGTGGGGGAGGTTTGGGCGAGTTACTATGGGGAGAACAGGGCTGTTAACCGGGGTAGGGGTAGCCAGGTGGAAAGCATGGCCAGCCGTAGAAAAATGCTTTTTGAAATTCTCAATTATTGTGGATTTATCGGTGGTAAGTGTTTCCTAGCCTCAGTGCAGTGGGCAGCTGGGAGGAGGTGCTCTTATTCTCCATGGACTTTACAGTGTCCCAGAATCTTTTTGAGTTTGTGCTACAGGATGCAAATTTCTGCTTGAAAAAGCTAGCCTTCGCTTTCTTAACTGCCTGTGTATATTTGTTCCTAACGTCCCTGAAAAGTTGCATATTACGGGGGCTGTTCGATGCTAATGCAGAACGACATAGGATGTTTCTGTGCTGGTCAAGGGCAGTCAGGTCTGGAGAGAAACAAGGGCTATATATGTTCCTGGTTCTAAAATTGTTGAATGGGGCATGCTTATTTAAGATGGTGAGGAAGGCACTTTTAAAGAATAACCAGGCATCCTCTACTGACGGGATGAGGTCAATATCTATCCTTCCAGGATACCCGGGCCAGGTCGAGTAGAAAGGCCTGCTCACTGAAGTGTTTCAGGGATCATTTGACAGTGATGGGGTGGTTGTTTGACCGCAGACCCATTACGGATGCAGGCAATGAGGCAGTGATCGCTTGGTCACAGACCTGGATAGTAAGACAGAACTCTGCAGTAGATGGCAACACCGCCCCCTTTGGCAGTTCTATCTTGTCAGAAAATATTATAGTTAGGGATGGACATTTTTGGGTTTTTGGTGGACTTCCTAAGCCAGGATTCAGACACGGCTAGGACATCCGGGTTGGCAGAGTGTGCTAAAGCAGTGAATAAAACAAACTTAGGGAGGAGGCTTCTAATGTTAACATGCATGAAAGGCTTTTACAGTTACAGAAGTCAACAAATGAGAGCACCTGGGGAGTAGGAGTGGAGCTAGGCACTGCAGGACCTGGATTAACCTCTACATCACCAGCGAAACAGAAGAAGAGTAGGATGAGGGTACGGCTAAAGGCTATCAGGACTGGTCGTTTAGTGCGTTCAGAGCAGAGAGTAAAAGGAGCAGGTTTCTGGGCGTGAGAGAATAGATTCAAGGCATAATGTACAGACAAAGGCATGGTAGGATGTGAGTACATTGGAGGTAAACCTAGGCATTGAGTAATTATGAGAGATATATTGTCTCTGGAGACTTTTAAACCGCATATGTGGGAGGTGGAACTAAATGGTAGGTTAAGGCATATTGAGCAGAGCTAGAGGCTCTACAGTGAAATAAGACAGTAATCACTAACCAGGACAGTAATGGACAAGGCATATTGATGTTAGGGAGAGGCATGCGTAGCCGAGTGATCATAGGGTTCAGTGAGTAGCTGGATGGCTGGAGACACGGCGATTCAGACAGCTAGCAGGCCGGGGCTAGGAGGTTAGCAGACCGGGGCTAGCAAGCTAGCAGAAGGGCCTTAGAGGGAAGTCTTGACGGAGTAAAGTCTGTTTGGCCTCCGCGTGTGGTGACGTCGATAGACCAGTCGTGATGGATTAGTAGGGTTCCGAGTAGCAGAGGGGTCCAAGTCCAATTGGGAAAATAGGTATAGTGGCCCAAGAAATTGGCCGATGGATCTATATAGCTAACAATCCAATATGCTTTAGGCAGCTAGTGGGCCGATGCTTGTGGATAGGCAATTAGGGGTGGTCGCGATGTAGAGGCCAGTTGAGTACCCCCTCGAGCAGATTACTTCGTAATCCAGTCGTGAAGGATCGGTGGGGTTCCGTGCCCCGTACCGGTAGTAGAAGGGGTCCGGGTATTGTAGCCCAGGAGTTGCTGATGGGCCTCTTTAGCAAGCCGGGAGAAAGGGCCTAGCATGGGCTAGCTCCAGACTAATTGGTGCTTGCTCCGGGACCGACGTTAGCCAGTACTCGGATAGCAGCTAGCTCGCTGCGACGATCCAGGTGAAAATGTCCAGAGTTTACGGTAGGAATCCAGGGATATGGTCCGGTATGCTCTGGTTTGAGTCGCGTTGTACAAACTGGCAAGATCCTTCCTAGCTAAAGGTTAGCTGATGACCGCTAGCAGTGGTTAGCTGACTACTAGCTAGTAGCTAGTGAGCTGGCTAGCTTCTGTTGGGGGATTCCGGAGTCGAGGTGAATAATACTTTAGAAAAAAAACAGGTCCGCACCACATTGGGTGAGGTGGGTTGCAGGAGAGTGTTTTGAAGTTGAGTTTTAGAAAAACTATTTTAAAAAGATCTGTGAAGAAAAATATATAAAAATATATATACACGGGACACGACGAGGACAAAAGATGGCTGACTGCTTCTCCATCTTGGATAAGTGTGTATCCATATCTGCTGTCACGGTTTTCATGTGGTGAAGGAGTCGGACCAAACTGCAGCGTGTATATTGCGATCCATGTTTAATCAAACAAACGTAACACGGATCCAAAACACAAACTCTACAAAACAATAAACGTAGTGAAAACCGAAACAGCCTTAACTGGTGCAAACTAACACAGACTAAGGACATCAAGACACTCAGGACAATCACCCACAATACAACCAAAGAATATGGCTGCCTAAATATGGTTCCCAATCAGAGACAACGATAAACACCTGCCTCTGATTGAGAACCACTCCAGACAGCCATAGACTGTCCTAGAACACCCCACTAAGCTACAATCCCACTAAGCTACACACCACATACAAAAACCCATGTCACACCCTGGCCTGACCAAATACATAAAGAAAAACACAAAATACTTCGACCAGGGCGTGACATCTGCCTTGTACCTCTGCACATTGATCTGGTTCTGGTACTCCCTGTATATAGCTACATTTTCTGTGCATTTTATTCCTCTTGTGTTACTATTTTTAGAAATGGCTCATGAGCAAGAATTTCATGGTAAAGTCTACCCCAGTTGTATTCGCTGCATTTGACAAATAACATTTTATTTGAAATTATACCTGAAAACATATCAACACGCCATTCAATATCCCCTTGCATGAGCTAACAAATGAGAAAATCACAATAGTTGAAAATACCATTGAATAGTTTAGTCTCTCTCAGAGCTTTGGATTTACTGTATATTTGCCATATTCAATTGATCTACAAATCTGGGAGGTAGATTTAGTCATGCACCTCTCATACTAATCATGGAATGGGAGAGAACATTCTGCAGCTAAGGCAGTTTGCATCGCAAAGAAAAAGTAGTCACCTTATGTAACTTATGTAAAGGATCATAGCAACCACTAGCCTTAGGTAAAACAGATATTAATCACATGAGTCCTTGTTACATGTGTGGGTATGTTGTATAACCATATACAGTAATGCATTTATTTACACTAGCCAATCAGTAGCATAAACTACTATATTGAATTATTCTAGTGGGAACTCTGTCTACTTTGGTTTCTTGTCAACAACACATGTTTTATTAAAGTATTATCAATCTGTCCACTGTATGTAATGTATTCAATGTCTCTCACATCCTTCTCACATCCTTCTCACATCCTTCTTTTCTCTGTCCTTTCTTCTATAGATCGCCTTCTCCCAGCACAACAGCATCATGGACCTGGTGCAGTTTTTTGTCACCTTTTTCAGGTACGTACCATTTAGATGGAACTAATAAGGCAAACAAATATGTAATTTCCCATGGTTAATCCCTTTCTGCTTAGTAAAAAAAGACAACAGACCTAATTATGTCTGCTGTCTCCAGGCCATCTTCTGCCAGTCAACCAGTTTCACTGAATGAGCCGATCACATGCGTTGTCAGTGCTTAATTTGAGAGAGACCTTGCCGGAACAGGATCCGGCACCTCTCTGTCTTAGACTGTATATATTTTTAAAAAAAACATGTATGTCTATATAGGTATGTGTATATGTATGCATGTGTGTATGTATATGGATATATATATTTACCCCCCAAAAATATATGGGGGGTTGGAAATGATGCAGACAATTACATTGATGGAAGCAACATTCTTTCCTCAATATTAAGCTGATCCACCCATTTAAAAAATACATTAAAAAAGAGTTGATTTGGGATGGGTTGGCCCGGGCTAATGCTTTGTGTAACATTGTAACCTATGTTTGAGACCAATGCATGGCCATGGTTGTGTGAGTAGCACGCCTGTATCTCTCACAGAACTAGAATTAGATTCACTTTCTATGATCTTTCTCTCTACTCTGATGGACATGAGCCTTCAACTCACATCTCTCCAGCGTTGCATCATTTTGCCACAGGATCAACAACTTCTTTTCGAAAAATTGCCAAGCTGTGGATTGTGTGTAGCCCAGTAACAAGGCATAGCCTACAGTCGGGAACGCGCAGCAAGTCTGTCAGTGCACAGCATGCAGACAAAACAGGCTTTTCGCAATATTTCAAGTACAATCACGGGAAAACAGGTTGGAAACCAAATGGTGCCTGCTGAAAGTAGAAGACACTAATCTGTCTGCTGTAGGCTAACAAAATATTTGATCAACTTCCAAATATTGTTTTACAAAGTAAGACAAGAGTGAGATATAGGCTTTTGGCACGAATGTATTGGCCATCTCTGGCGTGAGCTGGGTGAGTCAGTGAAACTGAAAAGCATGTTTCGGACTATCATTTCCTCCTCATATTGTAGCCTACTGTATGTCTCCACACAATTATTGATGAATTCAAGTTCATTTGTGGAGTGGTTGAAAAATGAGTTTTAATGACTCCAACCTAAGTGTATGTAAACTTCCGACATCAACTATATATATAAAACACAGGAAAATCATGTTTTTGACTGCACTGGGCAGTCAAAAGGTTCAGTCATTTGCTCCAAGAGCTTATTCCACTGTGTCTTGTTCATAGTGGCACATACTTCCTTCTCACTCACTGTCTTCTTTAGTAAGCACCTGAAGCATGCACTTTATCCACTTTTTTCCCAGATGTAACAGCTGTTTTTTCAATATGTCACTCTCTGTTCTGTTTGCTCTTATCCTGCCTTGTTAAGTTTGCTTCAGTGATCAAGTGCAGTTATAATTATATTACAATAAATAAAACCTCCACAGAGCCCTGTGCATCAAGAGTCCTGTGAGATGCATCCAATTGCATCTCACAGCTCAAAGGCTTTAGCAGATGCAGTATGTGCTGCCCTATGTGACCTCAGTTGATTAAAGGCTTTAGTCAAGGGGAAAAAGGAGTTCACGTGCGGCTATGTTAACATGGTTGTAGATGTTTCTGTGTAAATGTAAGCTATGCATGTGCATGTCACAGAGGGTACGAGTTTGTGGTCTTTGTATGTTTGACTGTGTGTGTGAGTGAATGCTTTGTCCATTGCATGTTTGTGTGTGAATGTGTGTGTGTGTGTGTGTGTGTGTGTGTGTGTGTGTGTGTGTGTGTGTGTGTGTGTGTGTGTGTGCGTGCGTGCGTGTTGGCTGTGCTCCATTGGTGTGTATAAGAGATGAAGTGGCAGGGAGGCAGAGCTGCGGTGCCCTGTGTGTGAGTCTGGCCCTGCAGGCTGAGGGCACAGCACACTGACATGATGGAGCTGGCACCACAGAGAGAGAGAGGGGAAAAGAGAGAGAGCGGGAACCAGAAAGGGAGAGAGGGGTCGAGAGAGAGACGAGGAGGGGAACGAGAGACAGAGTGGAGGAGATCTTTTCCCTTAGAAATCAGTGCTTATCATAGGTGCTCTTTCTCCAATCCTGAGTTAGGGCAGTATGCAGTCATAGGTTTCACCGTCATTATCTTGTTTCAGGTACTGTAACAACAGTACAGTAATTTGATCATTTGGACATGATTTGTCCCTCTACATGCCTCTCTTTTAGCATATTTCTTCTGTTTTTCTGTTAGTATATCTTCAAATGTTTGAGTGACACTCTGGGTGTCTGTTCCTCTATTTTAGTGTTCATCCAAGCTACTTATATTTCTGCAATTATCTTTACTGTACAGTTCACCTGTCATCCTATCTGCCTGACTCCGTGTGTGTGTGTGTGTGTGTGTGTGTGTGTGTGTGTGTGTGTGTGTGTGTGTGTGTGTGTGTGTGTGTGTGTGTGTGTGTGTGTGTGTGTGTGTGTGTGTGTGTGTGTGTGTGTGTGACAATGCCACATGATCTCCTATATCCTAAGTTACATCATGCATATCTTTAACATATGTACACTTGTATACATGAGACAGAAACGAGAGAGGGAAAAAAGGTTGGAAGATTCTCACCTAATTTCATCCTCAAACTAAACTCTCGACATGAAGTAGTATTCTAACAGACTCTGATTAACTTCTAAAAGCTCATTTGACCAGCTTTTCTTTGAAGAGTGGTTAAATAGTTTTTTCTCTCTCTCTTTCTCTCTCTCGTTCACACTTTCCAGAGCGGTTCCCTAAATGAGCAAGCAAAATTGGTGCAATGAAGGAGTGTTTATGCTGCTTCTCCTTTTCAGCCCCAATGCTAATTGGTGACATTGCAGTTCAGTTTGGTCCAATTACTCGTTTCCTCTCTCTAAGTTGATTAGAAATCATCTCTCCTTCTTCTCTTGCTCAAGTTCAGCACAGAGACAATATACAAAGCTAAGTGGCTCATAAGCCTCTATCAGCTGTCCCAATTATTTCAAAATGGCTATCAACATTCTGTGCTGCTGCGACCCGAGGGATACTCCAGGCAGTTTGACAAACAACACTGCTTTGTGTGCTATTCTTTGTAACTGATAGAAAGGTAAACAAATTGGGATTGTGTTATCCACTATTTGGGCTACCTTAGAAATCAGCCTTTTGCCATTCTGTGTGCCTGGGGGAATATCATTGCTTAACAGCTTGGTACTCTATGGTGTACAGATGGAATTGTCTTTCTTTTGGTCATTTGTGGATTGTGTGTGGAGGATTGGGTATCGATCTCGCTGCTTGCTGCTGGGTGTTTGTGATATGTTGTCCAATGGTTCGGATGATTGGACGTGTTATAAACCCCTTCCCCATGTTCATGTGATCCACAATACTGAACAACTAACCCTCAGCCCTTCAGTGCCCCACGTGCGCACACACACACACACACACACACACACACACACACACACACACACACACACACACACACACACACACACACACACACACACACACACACACACACACACACACACACACAGTACCTTCAGAAAGTATCGATACCACTTGACTTTTTTTTGCTCACCCATCTACACAAAATACCCCATAATGACAAAGTGAAAACATGTTTTTAGGAATGTTTGCAAAGTCATTGAAAACTAAATTCAGGAATATCGAATTTACATAAGTATTCCCACCCCTGAGTCAATACATGTTAGAATCACCATTGGCAGCGATTACAGCTGTGTCTTCCTGGGTAAGTCTCCAAATGCTTTACACACCTGATTGTGCAAATATTGTACATTCTTTCAAAAATCTTTGTGTGGACCAAACAATTGATTCTCATGCTAAATCCTATTTTCCCTAACCCCTAACCCTAACCGTTAACCTAACTCTTACCTTAACCTTAACCCCAACTCCTAATTCTTACCGTAACCCTAACCTTAACCCCAACTCTTAATTCTTACCCTAACCCCAATTCTGAACCTAACTGTAAACCTACACTTAAAATAGCCTTTTTTTTATGTGGAGACCAGAGAAATGTCCCCACTTGGTCCCCCCCACACACACACAAGATCAAAATGAACACACAAACGCAAACACACACACACACACAATGAAACATACACTGTATCCGTCCCACTCAGCCCTCCCATCCACCCCAGAACTGCACATGGACCTCATTGGTTTGAATCTCATTGGTTGCGGATGACTTGGCTAAAGCTATATGTGTAAGAAACCCCAATAAACCCCCCTAATACCTCTTTAATAGTGACAGTTAGTCTTCTCCTCTCCCCATTAGTGCAGTAAGCCGCCCTGTTTGGGATTAATTGCAGGCTGAGTTAATAGATTTGATGTGGAATGATGGACTGTTACTGATTGGGCTTTGAAATATGGCCAAGCCAACGAGCGGTGTTGGAGGGGAGGAAGTGTCTGTTCCAAACAGTCCCAGTTATACTCCTGCCAGCAATATGGAGCTACAGCCATCATAGGGTTGTGTGAGACTTTCAGGATTATTTATTTATTTTCCCTACGTTTTTAGACATTGGTGAAGAAATTGGTCATAGCTTGACGTACTGTACGGTCATATTTAATCAAACCTGTCAAACCTGCACACACATGCAGCTATAGTGACAACTGTAAGTATGTACCATACTGTCAGTATATGGTTCACATCGCTAATTAGGCAAATTCCTCAGACTGATAGTTTATGTACTGAACTAGTGGTTTTCGAAGAACACATGAGAAAGAGCATTTCCACAGCCTTTCAGCAGGCTTGGCTTGGAAATGTCACGCTAATTACAACTTAGCCCTTTACGATGTGGTCATTGCTTCTAAGCTATTTTCTAGCTGTACACGGAGGGCATTATGAAGATAGCGATTGTCTTGAACTTCTACACTACTTCCTGCCTTGGTGGTTTGGTTCTTTGGCCTCCAGGACTTGTAAAAGCTCTGGTTGAAAGACAGGCTTTGTGTGATCTAATGTCCAGATGGCATTGGCATTGGGATCATTCTATGTGACATTGCTCTGTGTAAGATGGCCACTCTACTTGACCCACTCCATGGGTCCAATTGATCTCATGCTATTTCCCCATATTTCACTTGGTTTACCTCTGCAGTCTTATTTCGTAGTATTCGGTGCTAGTAAGTCCATTTCCTAGTTTTCGGTGCTGCTAGCCCTTTGGTGGCCATTTTTGTAGTTTTCTCTTAAGGTAAATAGACATGCAGCACTCTATGCAGGCACATGGAGAAATGACAACTGTCAAGGCAACCAAATCTTCCTCAAAGTACAGTCGTGGCCAAAGGGTTTGAGAATGACACACACATTCATTTTCACAAAGTCTGCTGCCTCAGTTTGTATGATGGCAATTTGCATGTACAGAATGTTTTCTAGCTGTACACGGAGGGCGTTATGAAGATAGCAATTGTGATCAGATGAATTCTTCTTTGCCATGCAAATGAACTGAATCCCCAAAAAACATTTCCACTGCACTGCATTTCAGCACTGCCACAAAAGGACCAGCTGACATCATGTCAGTGATTCTCTGATTAACACAGGTGTGAGTGTTGACCAGTACAAGGCTGGAGATCACTCTGTCATGCTGATTGAGTTTGAATAACAACCTGAAAGCTTCAAATGGAGGGTGGTGCTTAGAATCATTGTTCTTCCTCTGTCAGCCATGGTTACCTGCAAGGAAACACGTGCCGTCATCATTGCTTTGCACAAAAAGGGCTTCACAGGCAAGGATATTACTGCCAGTAAGATTGCACCTAAATCAACCATTTATCGGATCATCAAGAACTTCAAGGAGAGTGGTTCAATTGTTGTGAAGAAGGCTTCAGGGTACCCAAGAAAGTCCAGCAAGCGCCAGGACCGTCTCCTAAAGTTGATTCAGCTGCGGGATCGCAGCACCACCAGTACAGAGCTTGGTCAGGAATAGCAGCAGGCAGGTGTGAGTGCATCTTCACACACAGTGAAGCGAAGACTTTTGGAGGATGGCCTGGTGTCAAGAAGGGCAGCAAAGAAGCCACTTCTCTCCAG
Organism: Oncorhynchus keta; assembly: GCF_023373465.1. Lineage (NCBI taxonomy): Eukaryota > Metazoa > Chordata > Actinopteri > Salmoniformes > Salmonidae > Oncorhynchus > Oncorhynchus keta. The sequence continues at coordinate 32,544,643 of NC_068422.1, forward strand.
GAAAAACATCAGGGACTGATATTCTGCAAAAGGTACAGGGATTGGACTGCTGAGGACTGGGGTAAAGTCATTTTCTCTGATGAATCCCATTTACGATTGTTTTGGGTATCCGGGAAAAAAGCTTCTCCGGAGAAAACAAGGTGAGCGCTACCAGCATTCCTGTGTCATGCCAACAGTAAAGCATCCTGAGACCAATCCTGTGTGGGGTTGCATCTCAGCCAAAGGATTGGGCTCACTCACAATTTTGCTGAAGAACACAGCCATGAATAAAGAATGGTACCAACACATCCTCCAAGAGCAACTTCTCCCAACCATCCAGGAACATTTTGGTGACGAACAATGCCTTTTCCAGCATGATGGAGCACCTTGCCATAAGGGAAAAGTGATAACTAAGTGGCTCGGGGAACAAAACATCCATATTTTGGGTCCATGGTCAGGAAACTCCCCAGGCCTTAATCCCATTGAGAATTTGTGGTCAATCCTCAAGAGGCAGATGGACAAACAAAAACCCACAAATTCTGACAAACTCCAAGCACTGATTTTTCAAGAATAGGCTGCCATCAGTCAGGATGTAGCCCAGAAGTTAATTGACAGCATGCCAGGGCGGATTGCAGAGGTCTTGAAAAATATTGACTCTTTGCATCAACTTCATGTAATTGTCAATAAAAGCCTTTGACACTTATGAAATGCTTGTAATTATACTTCAGTATTCCATTGTAACATCTGACAAAAATATCTAGGCACTGAAGCAGCAAACCTTGTGAAAATGTATGTTTGTGTCATTCTCAAAACTTTTGGCCACAACTGTACATTGACAAACCTTTGGAGGAGATGATTACGATGGCCATTCAAAACATTGCTAAAGTATTTCTAAACTATTAGTAGTGCTCACTTTAGATCAGGTACTGCAAAATGTCATTTGTAAAATGATTTAAAAGAACACCTAATCGTATGAATAATTCATAAATGATAAAAAAGTTGTGTGAATAACTATCTATATAGCATTTACAAATTTACAAAACGTAAGTATACTAATAAATAAATGGCGAGCAAACTATTTATGAATGCCTTATAAATGGTTATTACTGGACGTTATAATAAAGCGTTAACAGATTGATCATGTGACTGCCAGACCATTAAAATAGTCACTACCCCCTTGTGACGTCATGCCAGTTCTATGCATTAATATATATTTAAAGAATAGTTTTGATTGTACAGCTATATTTGTCCTTACCTCCTCGTGGTACTGTTGTGAAATGATATTATATTTCATGTAAATACTAGAATGAATAGATAATGGGTGATGATCTAATTAAAATCACATTTACATTTTAGTCATTTAGCGGACACTCTTATCCAATGCGACATACATGACCAATTAGGGTTAAGTGCTAAAGAGCACATCGACAGATTTTTTTACCTAGTCTGCTTGGGGATTCAAACCAGCGACCTTTCGGTTACTGGCCCAACGTTCTTAACAGCTAGGCTACCTGCCGACAATTTATTAATTGATTGGGTGATTGATTGTGCTGTTTTCTCCTGTAGCTGTTTCCTGTCCCTGTTGCTGGTGGCAGCGGTGGTGTGGAAGGTCAAACAGACGTGCTGGGCATCCAGGAGGAGAGAGGTAGGTCATAGGTCAATCTCCTCAGCTGTCCTAATTTCTGGTAACCTTGGTGGCGTTCCAGGTAAATTACATTGCAGTTGCCCTGCTCACCAATGGTCACATGCCACATAATTTACTGCGCAGACGGGTATCAGATTACTATATCTTAGGATGTAGATGGATCTGGCGGGCGACTGGAATGTAGTCTGCCTGGAAATTGACCCATGAGCGGATCACACAGTACAACACAAGATTCAAACCCACTTACTGGCACAAATGAGAGGGTGCTCTATTCTCACTAACTCAGACTCTGGGTTTGTGTGTGTGTCTACAAATATGTGTATGTTGTTGTGTTTGTCCCTGTCTCTGTGGGTTTAAACATAAATACATGATTTCCTACTCCTACAATGAGTATACAAAACCTGCTCTTTCCATGACAGCTAAATCCAGGTGAAAGCTATGATCCCTTATTGATGTCACCTGTTAAATCCACAGATTAAAGAAGGATTTTTAAGCCTTGAGACAATTAAGAAATGGATTTTGTGTGTGTGTGTGTGTGTGTGTGTGTGTGTGTGTGTGTGTGTGTGTGTGTGTGTGTGTGTGTGTGTGTGTGTGTGTGTGTGTCATTCAGAAGGTGAACACAAGATTGAAGTGGCTAGTGGCTTTGAAGAGGGTATGGCAGTAGGTGCCAGGCACACCGGTTTAAGGTTGCCAAGAACTGCAACGCTGCTGGGTGTTTCACGCTCAACAGTTTCCCGTGTGTATCAAGAATGGTCCACCACCAAAAGGACATCCAGCCAACTTGACACAACTGTGGGAAGTGTTGGATTCAACATGGGCCAGCATCTCTGTGGGAATGCTTTCGACACCTTGTAGAGTCTATGCCCCAACACATTTTCTTTGTTCTGAGAGCAAAAGGGGGTGCAACTCAATATTATGAAGGTGTTCCAAAATGATTTCTTCACCTTTTCATTAACAATTGAACAGACCAGATCCTCAAAGACATTGACTGACCTTGTCTGTGACTCTACATGTCAACAAAGGTTGACGTTAAAAGGTTAATGTTTTCATAATGGTAGTTGTCCCCCCATCACATTCTGTACCACACCCACTGTGTGCTGTTCACTAGTAGCTTCCCCTGCAGGCAAGGCTTCATCCCCCCCCCTCCCTCCCTCCAGTGCAAAGGCAACTCCCAACCCCCTGGCTGTTCTGAAGGTTGTGTTAATGTCGCCCGCTCTGCAAACACGACTCACTCCTTAACGAGCGGAGCGCAGCGATAAACAAGGCCATTCCCCTTAATTACTGCTCCTCATGATCCAATTAACTCTGACGGAGTGACGCTTAACGAAGTGGAATGGAGTGATATATCACTTAAAGCTGCAACAGATGCCACATCGGTTTCATTTGTCTCTTTTTCTACTCTTCTGTTTTCTTTACAGGCCGCAAAATGGTGACATAAATACACGCATACCAATGTGCAACTTAAATAAGTCATGATTGGGCTTTTAAAATCAATAAAAACATCAGTGTGGATTTAATTGAGATGTAACATGCTCGGTTTCTGTGAAATCCATTGAGATTTGAGAAGAGGACTCCTATAGTTAAAACACTAGTGGTTTTGTCCCTCTGCCAAGGCTGCCACAGTTGGTGGTTTTCTCTTCATCAAATGCTGTGCTTTCAGATGGGTCATGGTTTTAATATCACTGTCCTTTTATCAAAATGTGCATATCTTATTCGTCCATTTTGCTTTCATATCTTGAGTTTCAGATGATTAAGTGATTTTTCTGTAAGTGGGAAAGTCTTTTTTATTTAGCCAAGTCTTTTTTTATTTATTTAGCCAAGTATTTATTTTTATTTTTATTTAGCCAAGTCTTTTTTATTTATTTAGCCAAGTATTTTTTTTTTTTTTAGCCAAGTCTTTTTTTTTTTTTGCCAAGTCTTTTTAAAGTTCTCTGCAACATTTAAATTATATCAAATATAGCTACTGTACCTGTACTACACACCTGTTTGTGCTTATGCGGCAGACTTAAACCCAAAACGCAACGTTTTATTCCATTATGAATGAAGTGGTGGTGACATCTGCAGTGTAGTGTAAAGTCTCCTCTTACCTGGCAACCCTGTATTTGTTTAGCCTTGTTTCCCAGTGAGAGCACACTTGCTTGTGGACACGTCTACATTATTAATGAGGAAGGGTCCCATGTCACAGAAGAGCTGCAATGCTGCATTCACTGTGCCTCACTCTCTTTGTGGACACTAACACTCAGCTTGAATGCAGGATGTCACCCATGGGGTAAAGACCAGGGGCACTGATATCACACATATCCAGCTGCATTAGTTATTTTACTACATCCCATATATTACAGGGGGCTGTAGCCCTATTTTATGACCACGGTTAGAACAGAGAGGTGCAGTTGAAGTCGTAGGTTTACATACACCTTAGCCAAATACATTTAAACTCAGCTTTTCACAATTCCGGACATTTAATCCGAGTAAAAATTCCCTGTCTTAGGTCAGTTAGGATGACCACTTTATTTTAAGAATGTGAAATGTCAGAATAATTGTAGAGATAAATATTTATTTCAGCTTTTATTTATTTATTCACATTCCCAGTGGGTCAGAAGTTAACATACACTCAATCAGAATTTGGTAGCATTGCCTTTAAATTGCTTAACTTGGGTAAAACGTTTCGGGTAGCCTTCCACAAGCTTCCCACAATAGGCCCATTCCTCCTGACAGAGCTGGTGTAACTGAGTCAGGTTTGTAGGCCTCCTTGCTGGCACATGTTTTTTCAGTTTAGCCCACAAATGTTCTATGGGATTGAGGTCAGGACTTTATGATGGCCACTCCAATAGCTTGACTTTGTTGTCCTTAAGCCATTTTGCCACAACTTTGGAAGTATGCTTGGGGTCATTGTCCATTTTGGAAGACCCATTTGCGACCAAGCTTTAACTTCGACTGATGTCTTGAGATGTTGCTTCAATATATCCACGTAATTTTTCTCCCGCATGATGCCATCTATTTTTGTGAAGTGCACCAGTCCCTCCTGCAGCAAAGCACCCCCACAACATGATGCTTCCACCCCCGTGCTTCACGGTTTGGATGGTGTTCTTCGGCTTGCAAGCCTCTCCTTTTTTCCTCCAAACATAGCGATGGTCATTATGGCTAAACAGTTCTATATTTGTTTCATCAGACCAGTGGACATTTCTCCAAAAAGTACGATCTTTGTCCCCATTTGCAGTTGCAAACCGTAGTCTGGCTTTTTTATGGCGGTTTTGGAGCAGTGGCTTCTTCTTTGCTGAGCGGCCTTTCAGATTATGTCGATATAGGACTCGTTTTACTGTAGATATAGATACTTTTGTACCTGTTTCCTCCAGTATCTTCACAAGGTCCTTTGCTGTTGTTCTGGGATTGATTTGTACGTTTCGCACCAAAGTACGTTCCATTCTAGGAGACAGAACTCGTCTCCTTCCTGAGCGGTATGACGACTGCGTGGTCCCATGGTGTTTATACTTGCGTATTAATGTTTGTACAGATGAACGTGGTATGCTCAGGCGTTTGGAATTGCTCCCAAGGATGAACCAGACTTGTGGAGGTCTACAATCTTTTTCTGAGGTATTTCACGGATTTCTTTTGATTTCCCATGATGTCAAGCAAAGAGGCACTGAGTTTAAAGGTAGGCCTTGAAATACATCCACAGGTACACCTCCAATTAGCCTCTATGTCAATCAGAAGCTTCTAAAGCCATGACATCATTTTCTGGAATTTTCGAAGCTGTTTAAATGTACAGTCAACTTAGTGTATGTAAACTTCTGACCCACTGGAATTGTGATACAGTGAATTATAAGTGAAATTATCTGTCTGTAAACAATTGTTGGAAAAATGTATTGTATCATGCACAAAGTAGATGTCCTAACCGACATGCCAAAGCTATAGTTTGTTAACAAGACATTTGTGGAGTGGTTGAAAAACAAGTTTTCATGACTCCAACCTAAGTGTATGTTAACTTCCGACTTCAACTCTATGTAGTTAAATACAAATAAATGAATAAGATGGATGTCAAAAAGCTAGTGTCAGAATTGTTCTAGCAACTGCATGCCTGTTGTCAGTTGAGGAATGGAGTGTTAGCATGTTTGTGTGTATATGTCACTCACTCACTCACTCACTCACTCACTCACTCACTCACTCACTCACTCACTCACATTTTTGGAAGGGTTTTAGCTGTGTGCGAGGGTAGATGTTGGAGAGAAGTGAGGGAAAGGACAGAGGATCCATTACTAGACTGAGGTAAACACACACGTGCGTGCACATTGTCAGAAACAGTGGAAAGCAATTGTCTGACTTCAGTGCTGGCAGCTCATAACTTTGTGATTAACTACACAGGAGTCTTCCTACCTACTTCCTTCATTACTCACCCTGCACCATCAAGCGGGAAATTAACAATGCAAATCAATGGAGCTGTATGCTGTCTTTTTATGATCTTCCTGTTTTGATGTTATTAATGCAGGAGTGATGAGATAAATTGTTGATGTTCCAGTAGGTGCTCGGGGACTTGGTCAATTGGACCAAATGGGGCTAATATATAATAGCCATTATTATTTTTCGGGCTCCAACGGTCGTTTCTGAGCAAGTTCTCATTTCTCTTTAAGATTGCCTTGTTAATATAATTTATAATGTGTTGTAAACAAGAAGTCTAGGGGTTGTTGTTGTTTTAAGCAGTTATATAAGTGACACAAAAAAAAGGAATATTATAAATTATACTCAGGCCCCTGGGGGAATCGATGCTGCATCACGGTCCTCTGACGTGATTAGAAGACTCCTTTGCTCCATGTAAACCGCATGTGCTTTGGGCTTCAGTAAATCATTAGTGTGAATAAAGCTTGTATGCAGTTTTATCTATATCAGTGTATGAATGTTGCATGGTATACAGGTTCCAAAGCAATATCACAGTACCAAAACGTCATGATACTTATGATACCAGCATTTTAGAATACCGTAGTACCATTTCATATGATACTACTACATTTTTCGGCCCTACCAATCTAAAGAACCCGCTGGCGCCTGTTATAAACTGTTAATGAATTCTGTTTTGTTTATAAATACAGTTGCATTTTATTTAAGCAACAGTCACTTTTGTATGTGCCGGTTCAAAAATGTCCACTTCACTTTCAGGCTCATATCGTACCACGTGTGGTAACTGTAATCAGCCAGCCAGCAGTCGCATCCCATTCCAGCCATCACTCACCTGCTTCTCTCCGTCCGCTCTCCCAAATCAAATCAAATGTTATTTGTCACATACACATGGTTAGCAGATGTTAATGCGAGTGTAGCGAAATGCTTGTGCTTCTAGTTCCGACAATGCAGTGATAACCAACAAGTAATCTAACTAACAATTCCAAAACTACTGTCTTATACACAGTGTAAGGGGATAAAGAATATGTACATAAGGATATATGAATGAGTGATGGTACAGGGCAGCATACAGTAGATGGTATCGAGTACAGTATATACATATGAGATGAGTATGTAGACAAAGTAAACAAAGTGGCATAGTTAAAGTGGCTAGTGATACATGTATTACATAAGGATGCAGTCGATGATATAGAGTACAGTATATGCATATGAGATGAATAATGTAGGGTAAGTAACATTATATAAGGTAGCATTGTTTAAAGTGGCTAGTGATATATTTACATCATTTCCCATCAATTCCCATTATTAAAGTGGCTGGAGTTGGGTCAGTGTCAATGACAGTGTGTTGGCAGCAGCCACTCAATGTTAGTGGTGGCTGTTTAACAGTCTGATGGCCTTGAGATAGAAGCTGTTTTTCAGTCTCTCGGTCCCAGCTTTGATGCACCTGTACTGACCTCGCCTTCTGGATGATAGCGGGGTGAACAGGCAGTGGCTCGGGTGGTTGATGTCCTTGATGATCTTTATGGCCTTCCTGTAACATCGGGTGGTGTAGGTGTCCTGGAGGGCAGGTAGTTTGCCCCGGTGATGCGTTGTGCAGACCTCACTACCCTCTGGAGAGCCTTACGGTTGAGGGCGGAGCAGTTGCCGTACCAGGCGGTGATACAGCCCGCCAGGATGCTCTCGATTGTGCATCTGTAGAAGTTTGTGAGTGCTTTTGGTGACAAGCCGAATTTCCTCAGCCTCCTGAGGTTGAAGAGGCGCTGCTGCGCCTTCTTCACGACGCTGTCAGTGTGAGTGGACCAATTCAGTTTGTCTGTGATGTGTATGCCGAGGAACTTAAAACTTGCTACCCTCTCCACTACTGTTCCATCGATGTGGATAGGGGGGTGTTCCCTCTGCTGTTTTCTGAAGTCCACAATCATCTCCTTAGTTGTGTTGACGTTGAGTGTGAGGTTATTTTCCTGACACCACACTCCGAGGGCCCTCACCTCCTCCCTGTAGGCCGTCTCGTCGTTGTTGGTAATCAAGCCTACCACTGTTGTGTCGTCCGCAAACTTGATGATTGAGTTGGAGGCGTGCGTGGCCACGCAGTCGTGGGTGAACAGGGAGTACAGGAGAGGGCTCAGAACGCACCCTTGTGGGGCCCCCGTGTTGAGGATCAGCGGGGAGGAGATGTTGTTGCCTACCCTCACCACCTGGGGCGGCCCGTCAGGAAGTCCAGTACCCAGTTGCACAGGGCGGGGTCGAGACCCAGGGTCTCGAGCTTGATGACGAGCTTGGAGGGTACTATGGTGTTGAATGCCGAGCTGTAGTCGATGAACAGCATTCTCACATAGGTATTCCTCTTGTCCAGGTGGGTTAGGGCAGTGTGCAGTGTGGTTGAGATTGCGTCGCCTGTGGACCTATTTGGGCGGTAAGCAAATTGGAGTGGGTCTAGGGTGTCAGGTAGGGTGGAGGTGATATGGTCCTTGACTAGTCTCTCAAAGCACTTCATGATGACGGAAGTGAGTGCTACGGGCGGTAGTCGTTTAGCTCAGTTACCTTAGCTTTCTTGGGAACAGGAACAATGGTGGCCCTCTTGAAGCATGTGGGAACAGCAGACTGGTATAGGAATTGATTGAATATGTCCGTAAACACACCGGCCAGCTGGTCTGCGCATGCTCTGAGGGCGCGGCTGGGGATGCCGTCTGGGCCTGCAGCCTTGCGAGGGTTAACACGTTTAAATGTCTTACTCACCTCGGCTGCAGTGAAGGAGAGACCGCATGTTTTCGTTGCAGGCCGTGTGAGTGGCACTGTATTGTCATCAAAGCGTGCAAAAAAGTTATTTAGTCTGCCTGGGAGCAAGACATCCTGGTCCGTGACTGGGCTGGGTTTCTTCTTGTAGTCCGTGATTGACTGTAGACCCTGCCACATGCCTCTTGTGTCTGAGCCGTTGAATTTAGATTGTACTTTGTCTCTGTACTGACGCTTAGCTTGTTTAATAGCCTTGCGGAGGGAATAGCTGCATTGTTTATATTCGGTCATGTTACCAGACACCTTGCCCTGATTAAAAGCAGTGGTTCGCGCTTTCAGTTTCACGCGAATGCTGCCATCAATCCACGGTTTCTGGTTAGGGAATGTTTTTATCGTTGCTATGGGAACGACATCTTCAACGCACGTTCTAATGAACTCGCACACCGAATCAGCATATTTGTCAATATTTTTATCTGACGCAATACGAAACATGTCCCAGTCCACGTGATGGAAGCAGTCTTGGAGTGTGGAGTCAGCTTGGTCGGACCAGCGTTGGACAGACCTCAGCGTGGGAGCCTCTTTTTTAAGTTTCTGTCTGTAGGCAGGGATCAACAAAATGGAGTCGTGGTCAGCTTTTCCGAAAGGGGGGCGGGGCAGGGCCTTATATGCGTCGCGGAAGTTAGAGTAACAATGATCCAAGGTTTTACCACCCCTGGTTGCGCAATCGATATGCTGATAAAATTTAGGGAGTCTTGTTTTCAGATTAGCTTTGTTACAATCCCCAGCTACAATGAATGCAGCCTCCGGATAAATGGTTTCCAGTTTGCAAAGAGTTAAATAAAGTTTGTTCAGAGCCATCGATGTGTCTGCTTGGGGGGGGGATATATACGGCTGTAATTATGATCGAAGAGAATTCTCTTGGTAGATAATGCGGTCTACATTTGATTGTGAGGAATTCTAAATCAGGTGAACAGAAGGATTTGAGATCCTGTATGTTTCTTTCATCACACCATGTCTCGTTAGTCTGCACATCTATTCCTCAAAGTTTTTTTTACGTGTAATTTAGCTGTGACTATGACTGGGGATGCAGTCCCTGATGAGTTTTCTTTCTTACATTTGTGCATTTGATACGTTGGAGCAAACCATGTCGTGGGCCGTTTTAAACTAATTCCAGGTTGCTAATTATTGGTTAGATAACAACAACAACAATCTGTCCCATTACCGAGCTAACAACTTTCTAACTTGGACAGTAGGTCCAGTCAAATCTGATTGGAACAGGAAGAAAGGAAAAAGGTCTGCTACTCATGAGATGTGCTTCAAAGGTAGGATTCATATAGGCCTAATGGAAGCCTAAAATATATAAACAATCTATTTCTCGGTGCCTTTCTAAAGTTGGTATCAGTATGTTTGTGGGAGAGAGAGTGGTGTGTTTATGAGTGAGAGGGTGACAGAGAGAGAGAAAGTGTGTGTGAGTGGGTGGGACAGTCTAGGTGGGTCTGTTTACTGAAGAGTGAGGAAGGTTTCATGCAGTGTTTTCCGCTTACTAACACAATGACATGCAGATCATTATGCATGTATATCACTTCCTCCCATTTCTCCAACCAAATCAAAGGTAGGCCTTTGCAAATATGAGCAATTCGCCATTATATGCAGTATTCTATTATATAGTGTGAAGTTAAATTCTATATGTGTTGTATTGAGTAGAAGTGTGAATATCAGTGACAGGTTTTTTGTGTAGCGCATGCGTTTAGAAAACGGGAACAAGCGTCAGGGGGACAGGGCAAACAGGACGCTAGGCCACTCTGAATTTTGTCCCCGTGTAATTGCGATACTTCTTAGTATTGTGATACTTGGCCTGGTATTGTATCGTTAGTAAAATGTTGGTATCGTGACAACCCCACAATGTATCCAGATCTTATAATGGATTCTTCCTTAGCTGTTAATTTTCTCTAAATCTAAAGGTACAACCTAAATTCGAGACAACGTTTTATGTAGTTGAACATGTTATTAATCCAACCTCGTGAAAGTGACAACCTGACACATACGCATTTTTGTCCCAAACAACTTTATATCGTTTGGGGCGAGACTACCGTTAGACCCAGTGATGTGTTTCTGTGTATGAGCTTAGATACCCAACGTCGCCATGACATCGCCTACAAGCGTGATCAGGGATTTCCATTGGAGAAGCAGTTTTTGCCTATCTTGTCTTTGGTAATACGGTAATGGCAAATGTCTCATTATTTGACTTAATTGCAATGTACTGACAGTTATATTGTAGCACTTTTCACAGTAGTGCTTATCATCTGTTGGAACATATCCTCTGGGTGAAACTCTGGAGGAATTGTTCTAGCGAAGGTGAAAATGGGATCTCTTCAGAGTTAATTATGGATCACAACCAGCAGAGAGGAAAATACAACTGGGCTCATGCTAATTACATTTCCAACAATAATTTTGGGATATGAGATCAAACAATCAAAACTACTTTGAAATTGTAATGATGATGCACAAGACAGCTTGTACAGACCTCTTTGATTCCCCTAATAGGGCTGCCCCTCTGTAGACTGGGGAAAAGCCCTATTTTGACAACTAACCTCATTAAGCTTGCTCTTCATCTCGCAATCAATAAATAAACAAATAAATAAACAAACAAATTAATAGATAATGGCTTTCTTATTTAATTGTCAATTTTTATGCGTTACTGTGGTAATAATTTGGTTGTCTGATGGCCATGTTAAGCAGCTTACTGCCGTAAATTAGCTTTTTACATTAGCGTTGACTCATATTTACCCGAAAATATTCACACAGCTAAAATATGTATTGGGTTTAGTCAGATTGTAGAGTATGGAAGTGGCGCATATGTCTCTCACCAGCTCCCCTCTGAAATTACCATCTATCCCCCCTCGCCCCAGTCCAATGTAACTGCTATTCCAAACCACAGACAGATGTTGCCCAATTCTCTGATTAAATGCTGATTTATTCCTGTAATTTAGTTTAGCCGCTGTCGTCCTCAAAAGAGCAACATTAATTTTGTGGGCATAAATTAAACCATCATTTGTATGTGTGTGTGTTTGTGTGCGTTATCATATTAGGTGAGACTTGTTAAGGCTGGGCACTTCTGACCTTTTGGTGTCGGTATGATAATTACCACAATTCCCCATTATATTTATTATTTTAAATTAGACTTTGCATAACGTAATTAACATATCGTGTCATTTCTTTGCTGTCATTATTGCATTCAAGTTTAGAGATATTCAGCTGTATGAGCTGCAAAAACATTCCATAATGAACAGAAATGTGATTAAATTTGAGGTTTTAAGGCTATTTTTTTCTTAACTTGTCCCTGCTATTCTCAAATGAGCCAAATTTGAAAGCAATTACAGCTTCCAGTAATCACATTTAATAATTTAGATGTTTGATAGTCTAGTTATTGAAGTTATTATCTTCTCCGGTAGTAGTGGAGCAGCCACCTATTGTGTTGAGAGAGAATTATTCTGATGAGAAAGTTATTCCCATAGCATATTCCCATAGGGCGGCGCACAATTGGCCCAGCGTCTTCCGGGTTTGGTCGGTGTAGACCGTCATTGCAAATAAGAATTTGTTCTTAACTGACATGCCTAGTTAAATAAAGTTTTTTTTTTTTTAAATGCTTTGAGTTGAGGTGACTCTGAAGGCCTACGGTACTTGGCACCCTCTATAGACCTATCACTCTATGCAACACAGACCACAATCTCCTGTTGGACAGATTATGTTGTCTGGGCCAGTTGGCACCAAATCACCCTTACCCCATATTTGGCAGCCATTAATAGAGGAGGTAGATTAGGAGGGTTTAATGTGGCCAAGCATTGGCTCCCCTGGACAGCCTCAGTGTAAACAAAGCAATGGGATGAGCCTCGGTGCTGTGCTGCTTAACCTAGCCGCTGAACATCAGCAACACTCAGTCAGATAGACTGCCAGCTATTCTGCGTGTCACCACAGCACTCGTACAGGCGGAGTCTAAGTCTAACCATCATTGTATTGAAGACAGAAAGATAATCCGTTTTCTTTCCATTTAGGGATAGATTCATCGGTCGATTTGGTTAAAACCACAGTTTGTCCTTTCATACAGTGAACTGTATTATACCACCACGTTAGCCAGTCTACCATATGTTCTCAGCCATAAATCACAATTTTTCATCAGAATGATCAGATTATACATAAGGCATAAGTGAACACAACCGAGTTTGTGTTACTTTGTTTTGGATATACAACCTGTATGATCGATAGTTAGTATATTGTTATGGGGTATAGGCCGACGAGGACACAGAAGTTGGAGTAAATATGAGAGACAGGGACACTATATCAGTCTTCAAACCCAGCTGTAATGTTTGCGGGCCCACTGTGCATTAATGACTCCACACTATCAGCTCCTCACAGGTGACTGCTTTTATCATCTGACGGTAGATTAGTCTGAAGGTCCCCAGCTTCGTAGGGATCTGAAACGCCCGTCGCCAAACTCCAATGTCAATCTTCAAAGGAGCCAGGGACCCTGCGCCTAATGCTGTGAGGGACGTGGCAAGGACGTCTCCCTGGAGCCATACCGTTTATTTGTGTTTGTTCTGGTTTCATTTTTTTTTCACTTTTTGTAATAATATCCCCCTACACATTCTGAGGTATGTTCTGACATGCTGATCCTTGTTGTCATGGTGATTGATGGTGGGGGTTGACTTCAGGCTGGTGTCTGAAATGTCTTCCATTTTATTTATTTTTGATCGTTTTTTTTGGGGGGGTAGATCAGCTTTAATATTTCAGGTAGATTATGGCTTCCATCAGTGTAATTGCCTGCATCATTTCCAATCCCCCATATATTTTCTGTAAATATATACACATATACAGCGGATTTGGACAGTGTTTTGACCCTTACAGCTTTGTTCTAAAATGTATTAAATACTTTTTCCCCCTCATCAATCTAAACACCATAACCCATAATGACAAAGCAAAAGCAGGTTTTTAGAAATGTTTGCAAATGTATAAAAATCAAAACTGAAATATCACATTTACATAACTATTCAGACCATTTACTCAGTACTTTGTTGAAGCACCTTTGGCAGCAATTACAGACTCAATATTCTTGCGTATGACACTACAAGTTTGGCACACCTGTATTTTATGAGTTACTCCCATTCTTCTCTGCAGATCCTCTCAAGCTCTGTCAGGTTGGATGGGGAGAGTTGCTACACAGCTATTTTCAGGACTCTCCAGAGATGTTCAACCAGGTTCAAGTCCGGTCTCTGGCCGGGCCACACAAGGACATTCAGAGACTTGTCCCAAAGCTATTCCTGCATTGTCTTAGCTGTATGCTTAGGGTCGTTGTCCTGTTGGAAGGTGGACCTTCGCCCCAGTCTGAGGTCCTGAGCACTCTGGAGCAGGTTTTTATCAAGGATCTCTCTGTACTTTGCGCCGTTCATCTTTCCCTCGATCCTGACTAGTCCCCCAGTCCCTGCTGCTAAAAAAACATCCCCAAGGCAGGAAGTGGCCACCACCATGCTTCACCGTAGTGATTGTGCCAGGTTTCCTCCAGACGTGGCGCTTGCCTTTCTAGCCAAAGTTCAAACTTGGTTCCATCAGATCAGAGATTCTCATGGTATGAGAGTCCTTTAGGTGCCTTTTGGCACACTCCAAGCGGGCTGTCACGTGCCTTTTATTGAGGAGTGGCTTCCGTCTGGCCACTGATTGGCGGAGTGCTGCGGAGATGGTTGTCCTTCTGGAAGGTTCTCCCATGTTGTCGTGACTTTACTTTCATTCATCTGATAACTGTTATTTATCTCATCAACTAACTTTCATTGTTTAATTGTTACCCAATTAAACTATTTTTTTATATATTTTTTTTACCTTTATTTAACCAGGCAAGTCAGTTAAAAACATATTCTTATTTTCAATGACGGCCTGGGAACAGTGGGTTAACTGCCTGTTCAGGGGCAGAACGACAGATTTGTACCTTGTCAGCTCGGGGGTTTGAACTCGCAACCTTCCGGTTACTAGTCCAACGCTCTAACCACTAGGCTACGCTGCCGCCCCTAATCATGTAACAATTAACTCATTAGCATTTGGGGCACCACGAGAGTGTTTCTTTAAAGTGTTACCATCTCCCGAATTGAACTCTGAAGTTCTTTACCTATCACATCCATAAACAGTCAACTTATTAATCATAACCTTGTATCATATCATCATTCTGAACAGTTGTAACCTTGCATCTGCAAAAACCGAGCCTCACTTATAATTCAGTACTACACAAATTGGTTTAATTAAGTATTTACTAGCTAACTATATGGTAACACAGGATAAACATACACACTTAATACATTAAAACCATGTCCCTAGTGGACCGACAGCTCTAGGAATTTAGGAATGATAGAGGCCACTGTGGGCTTGTGAACCTTCAATGCTGCAGAAATGTTTTGGTACCCTTCCCCAGATCTGTGCCTCGACACAATACTGTCTCGGAGCACTACGGACAATTCCTTCAACCTCTTGGTTTTTGCTCTGACGTGCACTGTCAACTGTGGGACTTTATATAGACAGGTGTGTGCCTTTCCAAATCATGTCCAATCAATTGAATTTACACAGGTGTACTCCCATCAAGTTGTAGAAACATCTCAACGATGATCAATGGAAACAGGATGCACCTGAGCTCAATTTCAAGTCTCATAGCAAACGGTTTGAATATTTATGTAAAGAAGGTATTTCTGTGTTTTAAAATAAAACACCTGTTTTCACATTGTCATTATGGGGTATTGTGTGTAGATTGATTCAAATGTTTTATTTATTTAATACATTTTAGAATAAGGCAATGTGGAAAAAGTCAAGGGGTCCGAATACTTTCTGAATGGACTGTATAGATACATGCATACACATATATACATGGTTAGGGAGTAACGGATTACATGGAATCCGTTACATGTAAGGGATTAAAAAAGAAGTAACTGTAATGCGTTACGTTACCAACAAAAATATTGTAATCAGATTACAGATACTTGGAAAAACTAGATGATTACTTTGAGGATCACTTTTAAATTCAGAAAGGATGTTAGCTGAGAAAAATATTTGACAGTTATCTGTTTTCTCAATGACATTCAAACAGTTGAGTCTGACCACAAGTCAGTGACCACTGACTATGCCTAATTAAATAAAGGTTAAATGAAATAAAATACAATAAAAATGATGACACACAAATGTGTTTGATGGATTGCGGGAAAAGAGCAGGAGTAGGCTTTTGTAGGCTACAGTCCAAGCTATGTCTTGCAATGCTGCGACTGCTGTCAGCATCCAAAGATGATCAAATTTGAATAAACACTTGGAGGTAAGGATGACAGCAGTGGTGAAGTCTACGGAGATACGGATATAACTTTTTATTGATATCTACATAGTGCATGAATCACACTGCTGCTCTCTCATTTAGCTATTTGCGCGTTACGGATTGTGGTTGTTGTGGATGGCAGTTCACAAATCTAAGTGTGTATTTGAACCCAATAATGGTTGAATTCAAGAAGTTTAAGCTGCCTACAGTATCAATCATTGTTTTTGAAACCAGTAGACAGCAAGGGAAAAATGTGCTCTTGTAACAGCTGCATAGTGCGGATCCCAGCCTATGGAATAAAAGTTAGGCTTTTATTGCTCAATCTAATTCATGCTGATAAAATAAATAAATGGACACATGCTCAAACTCACACACTTTTGATAGACTGAAAGGGGCAATCTGTAGTTGCTACATCCATTTTTGGACTTATAAATTATATATATTAATGTAAAGATATAATTTAATAGTATTGTTGTATGTAGTAAAAAGTGATGGGTTAGAAGAAGCATTCATAGCATTCGGCTTGCAAGCCTCCCTCTTTTTCCTCCAAACATAACGATGGTCATTATGGACAAACAGTTATATTTTTGTTTCATCAGACCAGAGGACATTTCTCCAAAAAGTACGATCTTTGTCCCCAAACCGTAGTCTGGCTTTTTTTTATGGCGGTTTTGGAGCAGTGTCTTCTTCCTTGCTGATCAGCCTTTCAGTTTATGTTGATATATGACTAGTTTTACTGTGGATATAGATACTTTTGTACCTGTTTCCCCCAGCATCTTCACAAGGATCTTTGCTGTTGTTCTGGGTTTGATTTGTACTTTTCACACCAAAGTATTTTCATCTCTAGGAGACAGAACGCGTCTCCTTCCTGAGCGGTATGACGGCTGCGTGGTCCCATGATGTTTATACTTGCGTACTATTGTTTGTACAGATGAACGTGGTACCTTCAGGCGTTTGGAAATTGCTCCCAAGGATGTAGAGGTCTACAATTTTCTTTCTGAAGTCTTCACTGATTTCTTTTGATTTTCCTTTCGTGTCAAGGAAAGAGGCACTGAGTTTGAAGGAAAGCCTTGAAATAGATCCACAGGTACACCTCCAATTGACTTAAATGATGTCAATTAGCCTATCAGAAGCTTCTAAAGCCATGACTGTCACGGCTGGCTAGGTGTGTAGAGAGGTATCAGGTGCAGAGAGCAGAGAGGTCCAGGGGAAAGATGCACTTTAATGCGGCACCAAAAGTAAATGCCCAAACACGCAGGGCTCAAAACACTGACCAACCCAAAACAACAGGTAACACGGTCCAGAGCACTAACACGCAGGGCTCAAAACACTGACCAACCCAAAACAACAGGTAACACGGTCCAGAGCACTAACACGCAGGGCTCAAAACACTGACCAACCCAAAACAACAGGTAACAGGTAACACGGTCCAGAGCACACTGACAACCCAAAACAACAGTAACACGCAGGGCTCAAAACACTGACCAACCCAAAACAACAGGTAACACGGTCCAGAGCACTAACACGCAGGGCTCAAAACACTGACCAACCCAAAACAACAGGTAACACGGTCCAGAGCACTAACACGCAGGGCTCAAAACACTGACCAACCCAAAACAACAGGTAACACGGTCCAGAGCACTAACACGCAGGGCTCAAAACACTGACCAACCCAAAACAACAGGTAACACGGTCCAGAGCACTAACACGCAGGGCTCAAAACACTGACCAACCCAAAACAACAGGTAACACGGTCCAGAGCACTAACACGCAGGGCTCAAAACACTGACCAACCCAAAACAACAGGTAACACGGTCCAGAGCACTAACACGCAGGGCTCAAAACACTGACCAACCCAAAACAACAGGTAACACGGTCCAGAGCACTAACACGCAGGGCTCAAAACACTGACCAACCCAAAACAACAGGTAACACGGTCCAGAGCACTAACACGCAGGGCTCAAAACACTGACCAACCCAAAACAACAGGTAACACGGTCCAGAGCACTAACACGCAGGGCTCAAAACACTGACCAACCCAAAACAACAGGTAACACGGTCCAGAGCACTAACACGCAGGGCTCAAAACACTGACCAACCCAAAACAACAGGTAACACGGTCCAGAGCACTAACACGCAGGGCTCAAAACACTGACCAACCCAAAACAACAGGTAACACGGTCCAGAGCACTAACACGCAGGGCTCAAAACACTGACCAACCCAAAACAACAGGTAACACGGTCCAGAGCACTAACACGCAGGGCTCAAAACACTGACCAACCCAAAACAACAGGTAACACGGTCCAGAGCACTAACACGCAGGGCTCAAAACACTGACCAACCCAAAACAACAGGTAACACGGTCCAGAGCACTAACACGCAGGGCTCAAAACACTGACCAACCCAAAACAACAGGTAACACGGTCCAGAGCACTAACACGCAGGGCTCAAAACACTGACCAACCCAAAACAACAGGTAACACGGTCCAGAGCACTAACACGCAGGGCTCAAAACACTGACCAACCCAAAACAACAGGTAACACGGTCCAGAGCACTAACACGCAGGGCTCAAAACACTGACCAACCCAAAACAACAGGTAACACGGTCCAGAGCACTAACACGCAGGGCTCAAAACACTGACCAACCCAAAACAACAGGAAACACGGTCCAGAGCACTAACACGCAGGGCTCAAAACACTGACCAACCCAAAACAACAGGTAACACGGTCCAGAGCACTAACACGCAGGGCTCAAAACACTGACCAACCCAAAACAACAGGTAACACGGTCCAGAGCACAAACACGCAGGGCTCAAAACACTGACCAACCCAAAACAACAGGTAACACGGTCCTGAGCACAAACACGCAGGGCTCAAAACACTGACCAACCCAAAACAACAGGTAACACGGTCCAGAGCACTAACAACACCAACGACACAACGTGAACATCAAAATAATCCTGCACAACAAAGGGGCGGGTTCCACACGCTAAATAGGGAAGCAAATCAAACACACACAAAATGGGAACAGGTGTAACAAATGAGATAAAACTAACCGAAAAGAAAAAGGGATCGGTGGCGGCTAGTAGGCCGGTGACGACGACCGCCGAGCACCACCCGAACAGGCAGGGGAGCCAACTTCGGCGGGAGTCGTGACAATGACATCATTTTCTGGAATTGTCCAAGCTGTTTAAAGGCAACTTAGTGTATGTAAACTTCTGACCCACTGGAATTGTGATACAGTGAAGTAGAAGTGCAATAATCTGTCTGTAAACAATTGTTGGAAAAATTACTTGTGTCATGCACAAAGTAGATGTCCTAACCAACTTGCCAAAACTATAGTTTGTTCACAAGAAATTTGTGAAGTGGTTGAAAAACGAGTTTTAATGACTCCAACCTAAGTGTATGTAAACTTCTGACTTCAACTGTATACACATTCTATATACTCCCAAAATTGGAGTAAACTAATGAACCTCAGCACTTAGGCTTCTACTTCCAGCTTAAACATACTATATGCATTTTACGGACACAATCTATTTTACAATATGTATTTGTTTGTTTGTTTTGAATCCTATACCTCCGCTACCTTCAACCCCTCCCATCTATTTCTGAGGACCATCCAGTTTCTATTCGCCATATATTTTTTAACTGTGCTTTTTCACAAAAGTTCTGAACCCCACCCGTTTATCTCTTAACACTTATTGCAGTGTAGTCACTGATAGGTTTGTTTACTTCTACTAGGGGTATCTCATAGCCTGCATACTTACAAGTATATACTCATAGTGGGGACACACAGCCACATTGAAGGTAAGGTGCAGATGTATGGCCTCGCCAGCATGCAGTCAGAGCTCTCTCACGCTGGACTAAAGCATCTGTAGAGGGCACTCTGTCCTCGTGTCTCATTAGTTAGAACACAGCCTGCCTCTCATACAGCTTGGCATCTACATGCTCGCTCTTGCTTGTTGGGATCATCACGTTCTGCGTCCGGTTTCAGTGATGAGGGGGTTTGTTGCTGTCAGACCGATTCTAAAGCTGTAAGCGCCAATAGTGTCGGCTGGCAGCATTTTAATGTGTGTGAATTTAGCCCGTGTGTATGTGTGAATGCACACACACACCCACACACAGACATCGAGGGAATGCTGACACAAGACCTCTATCTTTGTCTCAATCTTATTTTTAATGTAGCAAACAACGTCCCCAGAGTCCCCTCTCCCCCCTTCAATCAGCTCTATTGCAAATAAAAAAGGACACAGCCTGGTTTTATTGCCACTATCTAATTTACCCTGCTTTACATCCTAGAAATGTCCTTACTGTGGCTGAATTTATTTCTGATTAGCTAGATGCAAATACATTTGTCTGGGGATGGAAATTGTGGTGGCTGCAGTTTAAATTATGTGTGTTTGTTTAGCAAGCAGGTTGGTGTTATGAAAATGGACCTGTTTCAAATAATGCAAAAGATGGAGATTATACAGTAGCTAACTTTTTTTCTTAAAAAGACAACAACACTGGTTTTAGCCATGTGTGTTTTAAAAGAAAATGTTCAATTGGATTTGTAATGACATGTTTGATGACTGATGACATCTAGAAATGTGAAAAGCATATTGATTAATGTCAGCATATGACAATGCCTAATTATCTTTGTATGTACAGTGCCTTCAGAAATACTTATTCCACATTTTTTACAGCCTGAATTCAATTTTTTTTTTAACCCCATCTACACACAATACCCCATAATAATAAAGTGAAATCATGTTTTTAGAAATGTTTGCAAATGTACTGAAAATGAAATACAGAAATATGTAATTTACATAAGTATTTACTTTTTGCTATGCCACTCGAAATTGAGCTCAGGTGCATCCAGTTTCCTATGATTATCATTGAGATGTCACTACAACTTGATTGGAGTCCACCTGTGGCCAATTGAATTGTCTCGACATGATTTAGAAAGAAACACACCTGTCTATATAAGGTCCCAATGTTGTCAGAGCAGGAACTGCCACGAAGTCCAAGGAACTGTCCATAGATCTTCGAGATAGAGATGTGATAAGGCATATACAGTATCTGGGGAAGGGAATAAAACCATTTCTAGAGTGTTGAAAGTTTATAGGTGCACAGTGCTCTCCATCATTGGAAAAAAAAAATGGAACTACCCAGACTCTGCTAAGAGTTGGCCTTCTGACTAAACTGAGTAACCGGGCAAGAAGGACCTTGATCAGGGAGGTGACCAAGAACCCACTCCTGAGAAAAAGGCACATGCAGCAAGCCTGGAGTTTGTAAAAAAAAAATGCACATGAAAGACTGAGATCATATGGCAAAAGATGCTGTGGTCTGTAACTCTTTGGCCTAAATGCAAAGCGGTATGTATTTGAGAAGGCCAGGCACAGCCCATCACCCATCTAAAAAAACATCCCTACCGTGAAGCATGTTGGTGGCACCATTATGTTATGGGGATGCATTTCAGCGGCAGGGACACCGGCATCGACAGAGATGGCCGCCTCGCTTCGCATTCCTAGGGAACTGTGCAGTATTTTGTTTTTTTACGTGTTGTTTCTTACATTGGTACCCCAGGTAATCTTAGGTTTTATTACATACAGTCTGGAGGAACTACTGAATATAAGAGCAACGTCAACTAACCATCATTACGACCAGGAATACGACATTCCAGAAGAGGATCCTGTATTTTGCCCACCACCCAGGACAATGGATCGGATCCCAGCCGGCGAACCAAAACAACGTCGCCGTAAAAGGGGCAAACGAAGCGGTCTTCTGGTCAGGCTCTGGAGACTGGCACATTGCGCACCACTCCCTAGCATACTACTTGCCAATGTCCAGTCTCTTGACAACAAGGTTGATGAAATCCGAGCAAGGGTAGCATTCCAGAGAGACATCAGAGACTAACATTCTTTGCTTCACAGAAACATGGCTCACTCGAGACATGCTATCGGAGTCGGTACAGCCAACTGGTTTCTTCACGCATCGCGCCGACAGAAACAAGCGTCTTTCTGGTAAGAAGTGTGGCGGAGGGGTATGCCTTCTGATTAACGAGACGTGGTGTGATCATAACAACATACAGGAACTCAAATCCTTCTGTTCACCTGACTTAGAATTCCTCACAATCA
The DNA here is from genome assembly GCF_023373465.1 of Oncorhynchus keta. Taxonomy (NCBI): domain Eukaryota; kingdom Metazoa; phylum Chordata; class Actinopteri; order Salmoniformes; family Salmonidae; genus Oncorhynchus; species Oncorhynchus keta. The sequence goes on from NC_068422.1 coordinate 32,566,843, forward strand.
AATGTCGACCGCATTATCTACCCAGATAATTATCTTCGATTATAATCACAGCCGTATATATCCCCCCCCAAGCAGACACATCGATGGCCCTGAACAAACTTTATTTGACTCTATGTAAACTGGAAACCACATATCCTGAAGCTGCATTCATTGTAGCTGGAGATTTTAACAAGGCTAATCTGAAAACAAGACTCCCTAAATTCTATCAGCATATTGATTGTGCAACCATGGCTGGTAAATCCCTGGATCATTGTCATTCTAACTTCCGCGATGCATTTAAGGCCCTCCCCCGCCCTCCTTTCAGAAAAGCTGATTAAGAACTGAAAACTGCTGTTCACAAATGCTCTCCATCCAACCTCACTGAGCTCGAGCTGTTTTGCAAGGAGGAATGGGAAAAAAAATTCAGTCTCTCGATGTGCAAAACTGATAGAGACATACCCCAAGCGACTTACAGCTGTAATCGCAGCAAAAGGTGGCGCTACAAAGTATTAAGGGGGCTGAATAATTTTGCACACCCAATTCTTCAGTTTTTGATTTGTTAAAAAAGTTTGAAATATCCAATAAATGTCGTTCCACTTCATGATTGTGTCCCACTTGTTGTTGATTCTTCACAAAAAAATACAGTTTTATATCTTTGTTTGAAGCCTGAAATGTGGCAAAAGGTCGCAAAGTTCAAGGGGGCCTAATCCTTTCGCAAGGCACTGTATCTTTATGTACATATTCTTTATCCCTTTACACTTGTTTGTATAAGGTAGTTGTTGTGGAATTGTTAGGTTAGATTACTCGTTGGTTATTACTGCACAAGCATTTCTCTACACTCGCATTAACACCTGCTAACCATGTGTAAGTGACAAATAAAATTTGATTTGATTTGACTGGGAGACTGGTAAGGATAGATGGAACAATGAATGGAGCCAAATATAGGCACATCTTTGATGAGAACCTCCTCCAGAGTGGAAATGACCTTGGACTCGGGGCGAAGATTTATGTTCCAACAGGACAATGACCCCAAGCATACAGCCAAAGCAACACTGGAATGTCTTCAGAAGAAGAATGTGAAAGTCCGTGAGTGGCCCAGCCAAAGCCCAGACTTGAATCCCATTGAACATTGCTGTTCACCGCCGATCCCCATCCAACTTAACAGAGCATGAGAAAATCTGCAAGGAATAATGGGAGAAAATACCCCAAATGTGCAAAACTGTGTGCAGAACTGTGCAGAAGTGATACAGACATCCAAGACGACTCTGTAAAGCTGAATTCGCGGCCAAAGGTGCTTCCACAAAGTATTGAATTCTTATTTAAATGAGAGATTTCTGTATTTTATTTTCAACACATCTGCTCCATCCCCATTGCATAACTTCCCCCAGCTGCTCTTTGTGACTAGGAGGTGGACCACCACTCTCAGTGAGAACACCTTGCTTAATAACGCTTTATGCTTGTTTTTCGGAGTGCAGTAGGTTTCCATCACAATACACCAGACAATCATCCCTGCCTGAATCCCACTTACAGCTTATTTTAGGATGATTTTAAAATGCCTGTGCCATTATGTGTTGTTACGTTTGAGTCCTGGTCAGGATGTTTTGTTGTTTAAATGAATGGCCGTACCTGTACATGGAAATACATCTCTCTGGTATACAACAGTGGCAATAGAACGTGATCTTGGGCTTGCTTTTTACAATTTGTGTTATTTGTGAGCAAGATTAATTTGGATTCTCAAATCTTTGCGTTACATACTGTATTTCCGTTCCTGGATGGTATACAGAGATTGCTAAAAGCATTAAATGTAATTTCACAGCTCTGCAGTGCCTGATGCATCAATGATGCCCTGGAGTAATTGTTAACACTAGAAAAGCCTGGCCCCGGGGACCCTCTTCAAACCTATGATGAGTATTTTGGACTTCAACATTCTGACAGTCTAATAAATACATTTCATATATGCTATGACAAAAATAATAATTTGGTTGTGTTTGTGTCTTAGGTAACATTAGAATAGGAAAGAAAATGTATTTCAAAGAACACAATAGCATTTTCATGATTTCATTATTCTTTGTACAATGAAAAACCACTAAAACATCACAATTAGTGTTAGAATCCATAAAATTAACACCATCACAAAGATCATTCATTATTCATTCGTTAACGGCAGGTCTTGGGGAACATTATGAACCTAAAGAAAATGCTTTCCAGTACTAATATATTATGCTTTGAGTTTTTGGAGTGCACATGGAATCGTGGTAATTCTGCCCAAAAGGTATATTTTGAAATAGAGCTCAAGGGGTTTTTCAAGAGTTGTTTGGCAAGGATATGTGATTCAGAAACTGCAGAATCTGATCTCTGTTACTATATAGACATCAAAATGTCTTACCTGCTTGTGACTCTGAAGGAGCATTTGCAAAAGGAACTTTTTGGCAGTTCTTTCCGTGTTTCTGTGTCAATTCAAGCTGCACTGTTCAAATAAAATTGTATTGGTCAAAAACACGTATTTAGCAGATGTTATTGCAGGTGTAGCTAAATGCTTGTGTTCCTAGCTCCAACAGTGCAGTAATATCTAACAATTCACAACAATACACACATCTAAAATTAAAATAATGGAATTAAGAAATATATAAACATTAGGATGAGCAATGTCGGAGTGGCATTGACTAAAATACAGTCGAATAGAAAACAGTTTATACATATGAAATGAGTAAAGTGGTATGTAAACATTATTAAAGTGACTAGTATTCCATTATTAAAGTTACCAGTGATTCCATGTCTATGAATATAGGGCAGCAGCCTCTAAGGTGCAGGGTTGAGTAACCGAGTGGTAGCCGGCTAGTGATTGCTATTTAACAGTCTGATGGCCTTGAGATAGATGCTGTTTTTCAGTCTCTCGTCCCAACTTTGATGCACCTGTACTGAGCTCTCCTTCTTGATGACAGCGGGTGAACAGGCTGTGGCTCGGGTGGTTGATGTCCTTGATAATCTTTTTGGCCTTCCTGTGATATCAGGTGCTGTAGGTGTCCTGGAGGGCAGGCAGTTTCCCCGGTTGGAGAGTCCTGCGGTTACGGGCAGTGCAGTGCAGTTGCCATACCAGGTGGTGATAAAAGTTTGTGAGAGTTTTAGGGGCCAAGCCAAATTTCTTCAGCCTCCTGAGGTTGAAGTGGCGCTGTTGCGCCTTCTTCACCACGTTGTCTATGTGGGTGGACCATTTCAGATCGTCAGTGATGTGTACACCGAGGAACTTAAAGCTTTCGACCTTCTCCACTGTGGTCCCGTCAAAGTGGATAGGGGGGTGCTCCCTCTGCTTTTTCTGGAAGTCGACGAACAGCTCCTTTGTTTTGTTGACGTTGAGGGAAAGGTTATTTTCCTGGCACCACTCCGCCAGGGCCCTCACCTCCTCCCTGTAGGCTGTCTCGTCATTGTTGGTAATCAGGCCTACTATGGTTGTGTCGTCTATAAACTTGATGATTGAGTTGGAGTTGCAGTCATGGGTGAACAGGGAGTGCAGGAGGGGGCTGAGCATGCACCCTTGTGGGGCCCCTGTCTCGAGGATCAGTGGCAGTGGAGGTGTTATTTCCTACCTTCATCACCTGAGGGTGGCCCCTCAGGATGTCCAATACCCCATTGCACAGGGTGAGGTTCAGACCCAGGGCCCAGAGCTTGATGATGAGCTTGGAGGGTACTATGGTGTTGAAGGCTGAGCTATAGTCAATGAACAGCACTCCAGCTGGCTGGAGTTAACTCGCTTAAATGTCTTACTCCTATCGGCCACAGTCCTTGGAAGCGGGCCGTGTCGTTGGCACAGTGTTATCCTCAAAGCGGGCAAAGAAGGTGTTTAACTTGTCCGGGAGCAAGATGTTTGCGTCTGCGACGTGGCTGGTTTTCTCTTTGTAATCCGTGATTGTCTGCAGACCCTGCCACATACGTCTCACTTTGTCTCTGTACTGACATTTTGCCTGTTTAATTGCCTTACGGAGGGAATAACTACACTGTTTGCAATCAACCATATTCCCAGTCACCTTGCCATGGTTAAATGCAGTGGTTCGTGCCTTCAGTTTAATGCGAATGCTGCCATCTATCCACGGCTTCTGGTTTGGGTAGGTTTTAATAGTCACCGTGGGAACAACATCCCCTATACACTTCCTGATGAACTCAGTCACCTTGTCCGTTTGTACATCAATGTTATTTTCCGAGGCTACGGAACATATCCCAGTCTGCGTGATCAAAGACTCATCAGAGTCTTCATATACAATTTAACAATTGATAATATTCTCACCCATCAGACTATTGCCAATTTAATCTTGTCTTTAGGTTAACTCTATTATTATACAGTATGTGTGATATAGTTTAGGTGTAGTTTTGATGGGCCATAAATCAGCTCTGCAGGCTGACTGCCAGTTAATGACTGGCGGTGAATGAAGGGCAGGGAAACTGATTATAACAAAAATTGTGTTAATGATATTAAGAATCTAACAACGACAGTGTGTTTATATAGACTTATTAAGGAAAAGTGAAGAATGGGGTGGACATGTATTTTCTATTGTTAAATAATCAGCTAGATGTGGGACCGGTGGTTAATTGGATTGTGGTTCCTGAAGTGTGAAGCTTAGAAACAGGATTAACAGTGAGATATCTGCATCCTGCTCTGCTAGTAACAGACTGTCCACTTAACGCTAAACCGCCTTCCTGTCAGACTGTTTTAACATTAGCCACTACGATCAAAGCATTCCAGACAATCATACAATTATGGTACAGCCCATATCCAGAGTCATACATATAGAATATCTAAATACACGCTTATCAACACATGTGGAATTGTGACGTATGCAGTAGTGATGTGCGGGTTGAATCAAGAGAAAACACTGCCTTAAACAAAATCCATAAATGTGTAATTATTGTGTCATTTAAATCTATAGGTTACATTAAGGTTTTTCTTTCATTATTTTAGGCTACCGGGATTAGTGCATAAGCTTTAAGGCCTAATTGTATGCGCGCCGAATAGCCTACACTCCAATCGGCAGGTGATTTTGTGAACGTGCAGAAAAAGTTGACATCATACATGGAGATGGATGGCAGTGCCGGCTACGTTTTACGTGATGATTGTGAGACGCTATACAAATTCAATGCAAGAAAACGTATCTCTTAAACTGACCGATTTTGATGGGAATGTTTTTATTATTTTACTTAGATTGACACACGGTTGCGGGCCACGGATTTTCACTTTGTCACATATAGACGGACGGTTGCGGTTATTAGCCGTTTCAGGCAGGTGCGGGCGAACAAACAGCTGACAAACAAACAGCTAGTATGCAGTGATGCACTAAAATGCCAAACAAACATGCACACACTAACACGCACACACACTCAACTCCACACGTATCCACACTCACACACAAGCCCTCAAGGAGTTCCACTAGGAGGCCAAATTAGAATAGTAAAGATTTGACTGTTAAATGACTTAAAGCCTCCCACAGCCAGCGGCGAGAGAAATTAATGCATGTCTCAGATAGAGGAACGCTTCGACTAATTTTACATGAAAGCGGAGACTTTATCAGTTTAGCAAGGCTCATTCAAGCGTGTGTGAATCTGCATTTTGTTCCCCAGTGTCAAAGTGAAGCGTAACATTGGTTTGTGAGGCTATCACGGTCTCCATCATCCTCTTAGTGTCGGCTCTGCCGTGTTAGCACGCTGCAGGGGACCGCTGAGTTACTGTAGTCCAGCGTCTCTCCTCCTGCTTCAAGTCCAGGTAGGCTGTGATGGTGAAAAGCGAAATGTCAGTCTATGCACTGGTTGTCCACTACAGCCCCCAAGGCAGACCTACAGTATGTCATCAGCACCTTATTAGCAAACAGGGTTGTCTATGTGGCAGGTTTGATCCGCTCCACACTTCAGGTGATGTTGTAGGTTACCACTGCCATACCCAATACACTGACTTCTCTATGGTATGATGTAGCTCTCTCTCTCTCTCTCTCTCTCTTTTTCCCCTTTCCTCTTTTACAATTGTAAAGCAGGGAAACATTACTGCCCCTCCCCCCCATCTCTCTCCATCTTTCTGAGTGTTCCAACCATGTGAGGGCTGAAGAGCCCTTGCTCTCCTCTTCTCCAGCAGAGTGGTGACAGCTGTCGCGGAAACGAGTGTCGAGAAATCGAGTCCCCCATACCTGGTCCTCAGCGAGTCTCACGCCAGGAAGAGACAATTAGCGAGAGAGGTTCTGTGATCAGAGCGCATCCTGACTCCCTCTCGCTGGTCTCACACTCCCTCACCCTCCATCCTGCTTCCTCACCCACCCTTTCATGCTGCTTATCCTGTATATAAGGATTTGGACATGCAGGGATTCACTGGACAGACACAGGCTCAGGTCTGAAGTCAACTGTACACAGGGTATACATAGCTAACATGACCTCACCCTGCCCACTACTTCAACAGCTTTTCATCACTTTTTATCCCCCACTTCGCTCATGTTCAAGTACTTCTTCTCCTTCCTTTTTTTTAATTTGCCCTCCAGCCTCACCTCAAAGCACTTCTTTGAAGTGACTAATAAATTGTGTGTGTCTGTGATTTTTCTCTGGCATTGTTATTGCGCTGATGTTCAGTGTTCAGCCTGTTCCACAGAAAGAACATGATGCAGAGAATAGGTCATCTGAAGAGGCTGTATGGAGAATGCTCACGGTTCTGTAAACAGTACTTGTAAAACCCTAAGACGAGCGCTGATATTGACACACTTAATTAATTATGTATTTGAATAACTTAATGAACATAGCCATTAACATACTGCAGACATGTTGGCGGGTAGAGGTTGGCTTGTGGACTCAACAGCCTGGATGTCTTGGTGTAGCAGTAGTTCGGAGTAGAGGTTAAGGCTTCCTTATACTTCCCATCCGAAACAGTTTGGAAACATAGTATATTATGATGACATTTTTTGACGGACCATTCTGTACAGTATGCAATAGGTCATTGATAAATAGATCATCTCAGGGTCCGATTTTCTTTATTAGAGTGTGTTACCATCACCTAATCCTTCTTCTGTTTAGCCCTATGTAGAACTACATTGATTGCTGTTTTTGGTTTTTAATAGTGAGGGATGTGCTGTTAATAGAGGATGTATTAGATGTCTCTGCCAGCTCTGAACCGTCCTCTCAACCAACCCCTTATCATCTCTAATCGCTGCCAGCCATTTCCTGCTTTGTTGACCCTAGTGGTAATAGCTGGGGTCACTGCAAGGGGTGGGGGGATGGGGTTGATGGGATGTCCAACAGAAGTGGACAGGGCGTATGGGGACGTTAAACCGAGCTCACCCAACCCCAGAGAAAAGAGAATGGTGTTTGTGTGTGTTGTATCTGTGCAGCCCCTGCCTGCATTGATGTTTACATGTATGGTAGTATTCAAGCGTTAACCAAATGTTTGTGTGTGTGTGTGCATGTGTCTTTGCGAATGTGTATTTATGTGGTTGTGTTATAAGAGGGGTCTATAAATCCAGTCAGAGTGCATAAACCAAGACAGATTTAATGACTAGTAAAATACGAGGGGCTACTTTAGATCCTGGATTGACTGTGTGTGGAGATGGCAGATGAGGTGGCCGATGTAAAAGGGTAACACACTTTTACCTTAAACAGTGTGTGTGCCCTGCCATATCCAGCTCATTGGGCTAGCAAGAAATCAGGAAAAGGAGAGAGAAAAAGACAGACAAACAGACCGACACAAACAGAGAAAGAGACCGAGAGAGACACAGAGAGAGAGGGGTGGGGGCAGACAGAGAGGTGGGGGCAGACACTCTCCCAGACCTGCGGGACCCCTCCCCCCTGGACCCACACTGAGAGGACCCACACCGAGAGGACCTACATCCAGACCACAACACTACCAGCAACTTACACACCCCCACCCCAACCAATCAACACCCCCAAGTCAACCATGCCCACACCCCATTTAAGACCCCTCAGATCAGACCTATGACCCTCCTGTCCACCCCAAGTGCCCCACCCCCGCAAGAGGGCCTCAACATGGAAGTCACTCACACACCCAGGCCGTGAGCAGGCAAACAGGCCCAACCCCCACTCTTACACTAGCCCAAGCCAATGGCATGTACCAGTTGCTCAGCAGGCTCTGCTCACACTTACTGGCCTGAGGCCAAACCACACGACCAACAACATTGGACACCTTATGGAACACAAATCCTTCACTATATCATCCTGGAATATCCCAGGCCTGAGGTCATCTGCCTTTGGCCTAAAGAGCAGGAACCTAGACTTCATCAAAGAAATCGGAAATACAGACATTGTCATCCTACAAGAAACCTGGTATAGAGGAGACGGATCCACTGGTTGCCCTCTAGGTTACAGAGAGCTGGTAGTCCCATCCACCAAACTACCAGGTGTGAAACAGGGAAGGGACTCAGGGGGTATGCTAATTTTGTATAGAGCAGACCTAACTCACTCCATTAAATTAATCAAAACAGGAACATTTTACATTTGGCTAGAAATTCAAAAGGAAATTATCTTAACAGAGAAAAATGTCCTCCTGTGTGCTACCTATATCCCCCCACTAGAATCCCCATAATTTAATGAAGACAGCTTCTCCATCCTGGAGGGGGAAATCAATAATTTACAGGCCTAGGGACATGTACTAGTCTGTGGCGACCTAAATGCCAGAACCGGACAAGAACCTGACACCCTCAGCACACAGGGGGACAAACACCTGCCTGGAGGTGACAGCATTCCCTCCCCCATATGCCCCCCTAGGCAAAACGATGTCAACATAACCATCAAAAACGGGTCACAACTCCTGCAGCTCTGTCGCACACTGGGTATGTACATAGTCAATGGTAGGCTTCGAGGGGACTCCTATGGAAGGTACACCTATAGCTCATCTCTTGGCAGTAATACGGTAGACTACTTTATCACTGACCTCAACCCAGAGTCTCTCAGAGCGTTCACAGTCAGCCCACTGACACCCCTATCAGACCACAGCAAAATCACAGTCAACTTGAACAGAGCAATACTCAATCATGAGGCATCAAAGAATAAGGAATTGAGTAACATTAAGAAATGCTATAGATGGAAGGAATGTAGTTTGGAAACCTACCAAAAAACTATTAGGCAACAACACATTCAATCCCTTTGAGACAACTTCCTGGACAAAACGTTCCACTGTAATAGTGAAGGTGTAAACTTGGCGGTAGAAACTCTTAGCAGTATATTTGACCTCTCAGCTTCCCTATCAAATCTAAAAAATCTCAATTAGAAAGCCGAAGAAAATGAACAATAATGACAAATGGCTTGATGAAGAATGCGAAAATCGAAGAAAAAAATTAGAATCCTGTTCAACCAAAAACATAGAGACCCAGAAAACCTGAGTCTATGTCTTCACTATGGTGAATCACTAAAACAATACAGAAATACACTACGGAAAAAGAAGGAACAGCACGTCAGAAATCAGCTCATTGTAATTCCATAATCCGTAGAATAACCACTTCTGGGAAAATTGAAAAACACTAAACAAACAACAACACGAATAATTATCTATCCAAAATGGAGATGCATGGGTAAACCACTTCTCCAATATTTTTGGCTCTATAACAAAGAACAAACAGCAAAAACATATACACGATGAAATGCAAATCTTAGAATCAATTATTAAAGACTACCAGAACCCACTGGATTCTCCAATTACCTTGAATGAACTACAGGACAAATAAAATCCCTCCAACCCCAAAAGGCCTGTGGTGTTGATGGGATCCTCAATGAAATATACAGACAACAAATTCCAATTGGCTATACTAAAACTCTTTACCATCATTCTTAGCTCTGGCATCTTCCCCAATATTTGGAACCAAGGACTGATCACTCCAATCCACAAATGTGGACACAAATTTGACCCCAATAACTACCGTGGGATATGCGTCAACAGCAACCTTTGGAAAATCCTCTACATTATCATTAACAGCAGACTCGTACATTGCCTCAGTGAAAACAATGTAGAGAGCAAATATCAAATATTATTTTTACCAAATTATCGTACGACAGACCCCGTATTCACCCTGCACACCCTAATTGAGAAACAAACAAACCAAAACAAAGACTAAGTCTTCTCATGCTTTGTTGATTTAAAAAAAGCCTTCGACTCAATTTGGCATGAGGGTCTGCTATACAAATTGATGGAAAGTGGTGTTGGGGGAAAAACATACAACGTTATAAAACCCATGTACACAAACAGCCAGTGTGCGGTTAAAATAGGCAAAAAACACACACATTTCTTCCCACAGGGTTCAACATATATATCAACGAATTGGCGAGGGCACTAGAAAAGTCTGCAGCACTCGGCCTCACCCTACTAGAATCTGAAGTCAAAATGTCTACTGTTTGCTGATGATCCGGTGCTTCTGTCACCAACCAAGGAGGGCCTACAGCAGCGCTTAGATCTTCTGCACAGATTCTGCCAGACCTGGGCCCTGACAGTAAATCTCAGTAAGACCAAAATGATGGTGTTCCAAAAAAGGTCCAGTCGCCAGGACCACAAATACAAATTCCATCTATACACCATTGCCCAAGAGCACACAAAAAACTATACATACCTTGGCCTAAACATCAGAGCCACAGGTAACTTCCACAAAGCTGTGAACGATCTGAGAGACAAGGCAAGAAGGGCATTCTATGCCATCAAAAGGAACATAGAATTTGACATACCAATTAGGATTTGGCTAAAAATACTTGAATCAGTTATGGAACCCATTGTCCTTTATGGTTGTGAGGTCTGGGGTCCGCTCACCAACCAAGAGTTCACAAAATGGGACAAACACCAAATTGAGACTCTGTATGCAGAATTCTGCAAAAATATCCTCAGTGTACAACGTAGAACACCAAATAATGAATGCAGAGCAGAATTAGGCCGAAAGGAAGTGAATCCCAAACCTTCCATAACAAAGCCATCACCTACAGAGAGATGAACCTGGAGAAGAGTCCCCTAAGCAAGCGTTGGGATTATTATGAATAAACAATATTCCCATTTTAAATAGAATTGTAACTAAGTAAACTTATACTCTGTTTTATTATATCTGATTAACAATATGAGTTCACAAGAAGGGATTGTGTGACACGGACAAGGAGTAATTAAAGTTAATGAACACCATTCCAACTCCACTAAGCAAGCCAGGATAGCATCACAATTAGACCCAACCAAATCATGAGAAAACAAAAAAAATAATTACTTGACACATAGGAAAGAATCAACAAAAAAACTAAGCAAACGAGAATGCTATTTGGCCCTAAACAGAGAGTACACTGGCAGAATACCTTACCACTGTGACTGACCCAAACTTAAGGAAATCTTTGATTATGTACAGACTCAGTGAGCATAGCCTTGCTATTGAGAGAGGTCGCCGTAGGCAGACCTCACTCTCAAGAGAAGACATGCCCACAAAATGAGGTGGAAACAGAGCAATACTTCCTAACCTACTGCCCAATGTATATTAGAGATACTTATTTCCCTCAGATTACACAGATCCACAAAGAATTTGAAAACAAACCCGATTTTGATAAACTCCCATATTTACTGGGTGAAATACCACCGTGTGCCATCACAGCAGCAAGATTTGTGACCTGTTGCCACAAGAAAAGTTCAACCAGTGAAGAACACCATTGTAAATACATCCCATATTTATGCATATTTATTTTCCCTTTTGTACTTTAACCATTTGTACATCGTTACAACACTGTATATATAAATATGACATTTGTAATGTATATATTCTTTTGGAACTTCTGTGAGTGTAATGTTTACTGTTAATTTTTATTGTTTATTTCACTTATGTATATCATCTGCTTTACTTGCTTTGGCAATGTTAACATATGTTTCCTATGCCAATAAAGCCCCTTGAATTGAATTGAGAGAGAGAGGTGGGTGTAGACAGAGAGAGATAGACAGACAGGCAGACAGACACAGAGAAAGAGAGAGACCTTTATTTAACTAGGCAAGTCAGAGATAGAGAGAGGGGTGGGGACAGACACAGGAAGCGAGACAGAGGAAGAGAAAGGAAGACAGACGGACAGACAAAGATACAGGCAGACAGACACAGAGGAAGAGACAGAGAGAGGTGTTTATGAGGCAGACGGACAGACAAGAGAGGTAGACAGAGGCTCCTGCAGACTCAGTAACATGTTGTATTAAAGCTGTGTATTGATCCCAGACAACATGCTGTAAATATGCAGGGTAATGAATGCAGTTATCGGCCTCACACACTGACTCAATCAATCACTGACTTTAGCCCTCTGTCTGTGGAGATTCACAGCTTGCCCTATTAGTGTAATTTCCCCCAAGTTTAGACAAAATCCTTTTACCATATATAATGTTAAAACTGTATTGCATCAGTTTATTGTCCGTGTGCTTTGAGCCTATTTTGCAATTATACAGTTGAAATACAGCAGTGTTAAAATGTGTGTGTGTACAGTGTGTGTGTATACTGCATGCCTGTAAGTACATGTGTGTGTCCATACAGTGCTATATAAGCGCATTCATGTAGATGGGAGTTTTCCGGTCAGTTAGTTCAACAACCGACCCAACACTGAGTGCACAAAACATTAGGAACACCTTCCTAATATTGGAGTTGCACCCATTTTTGACCTTTAGAACAGCCTCAATTCGTTGGGGCATGGACTCTACAAGGTGTCGAAAGCATTCCACAGGGATGCTGGCCCATGTTGACTTCAATGCTTTACATAGTTGTGGCAAGTTGGCTGGATGTCTTTTGGGTGGTGGACCGTTCTTCATACACACAGGAAACTGTTGAGTGTGAAAAACCCAGCAGCATTGCAGTTTTTGACACAGACTTGTGTGCCTGGAACCTACTACCATACCCTGTTAAAGGCACTTTGTCTTACCCATTCACCCTCTGAATGGCACACATACACAATCAATGTCTCAATTGTCTCAAGGCTTAACAATATTTGTTTAACACTTTCCTCCCCTTCATCTACACTGATTGAAGTGGGTTTAACAAGTGACATTAATAAAGGATCACCCGGGCAGTCTATGTCATGAAAAGAGCAGGTGTTGCTAATGTTTTGTACATTCAGCGCACAAGGACACGAGGTGGATGCTGCACAGGACAGCTAATAACACTTCCCCATTATGAACCTTCCCCATTGGTGTATTTAAGGCTGGGTGAGCATTGCTCTTCTACTCTGTAGTAGAGGGCTCTGAATGTCGCATGACTGATTAGTCCAGTAATATAAACAGATCTCAGTGGCTAGAGTGTAATTTGCCACGATTTAAAGGGTGAGATGGTTTAAGAAGAATGTGGCTTTGCAAAATAATGATTGTTAACGTAACGTATTGGAACAGTCTAGCCTGGCGTAAAGGGCCCACTGTGTGCTATAAATGAGAGAGAAAACAGGATATTCTCATGAACCAACTATGGTGCTTTTAGCAATGGCGCTATAACTGGAGGGGGTTGGGTTTGTTGTTACTGGTGTGAGAGTACCTGTAGGGGTACAACAGAAGGGTGCTGGAAAGCCCTTGCTTGCAGCAGCATCAATATCCCTGTTCCATACTGTATTGGACAGTATTCAGACTCCCAATTTCAACAGTTCTCAGTTTCATATCATTACAACTGTCTATGTTTTTTCCTACCTGCACTTGTAGAAGTACTTGTCTCAGAGCAGACAATTTAGATAATTCTCTTGATTAGCCGAAAGTCATTATTCCTCTTGGAATAAGAAATGGAAACAGGTGTGTTGCTCCGATGCCGGAAGCACCTTGACTCGAGGCGATCTCTATCCTCAATTCCGCTCTGCTTCATGGAGGCTGCTTGAAATTATGCAAAATAACGAACACTGACATCTGCCTGCTTCGATTGGTTTAATGAATTAAGCCAGCTGCTTAGTCTTTCAAAGCCTTTGTCCTCCGGTATTGAAGTTAGCTCCCAGGGTACTATTTGACAAGCACTGCCTTGAGGCACACAAACTGCCCTCGTCATTTTCACTGCCTATCAAAATAAGCCCCCCTGAAGGAAAACAGGCATCTTTTTTTTTTATCTCCCTCTCTCTAATAAATGCAACAGATGGAAAAATAATGAATGGAGTTCAGGGATTTTGGTGGGAATTCAGGTGTTCTATTTATTGTCAAATTTCACTTTTCTTTTCTTAGAATGCACTTATATATACTGCATATATTTTCTAATGGTATCAGGTATTTCTTAATATTTTGTGTTAAAGAAAATTACATGTTCCACTTGCATAAATACTCTAGGTATATTTGCATTTATGAACATTAACATAAAGGGGTGGAATAGGGCTGCAACCACCAATAACTTGCCCTGTCTAGGCCTGCCTGCTCTGTCTAGGCCTGCCTGCTCTGTCTAGGCCTGCCTGCTCTGTCTAGGCCTACCTGCTCTGTCTAGGCCTACCTGCTCTGTCTAGGCCTGCCTGCTCTGTCTAGGCCTGCCTGCTCTGTCTAGGCCTGCCTGCTCTGTCTAGGCGTACCTGCTCTGTCTAGGCCTGCCTGCTCTGTCTAGGGCTACCTGCTCTGTTTAGGCCTACTTGCTCTGTCTAGGCCTGCCTGCTCTGTCTAGGCCTACCTGCTCTGTTTAGGCCTACTTTCCCTGTCTAGGCCTACCTGCTCTGTTTAGGCCTACTTGCCCTGTCTAGGCCTACCTGCTCTGTTTAGGCCTACTTGCTCTGTCTAGGCCTGCCTGCTCTGTCTAGGCCAGGGTCAAACAGGCCTACCTGCTCTGTTTAGGCCTAATTTGAAAGTGGAAAAAAAATGCATAAAAGACATGGAATTAATTTTTTTTTTTTTTTTAAAAGGCACTGAGACAGACTGAAAACAGCAGACCTGCGCCATCTGCTGCTTGTTACGACGTTGTTAAGATTGTTAATGTCTCTACCTGCTCTGTTTAGGCCTACTTGCTCTGTCTATAATATTCGGCCTGCCTGCTGAAGCAGCGGTAAAAGCTGTCTAGCATTAGCATCGAAGCCGTATTCCGACGGTGAGGCCTACCTGCTCTGTTTAGGCCTACTTGCTCTGGCAATTTAGACAGGCCTGCCTGCTGCTTGTTACGCGTTGTTAAGATTGTTAATGTCTCTACCTCTCCACTACACCTCATTAGCAAAATCTAGGCCTACCTGCTCTGTTTAGGCCTACTTACTCTGTCTAGGCCTGCCTGCTCTGTCTAGGCCTACCTGCTTTGTTTAGGCCTACCTGCTCTGTCTAGGCCTGCCTGCTCTGTCTAGGCCTACCTGCTTTGTTTAGGCCTACCTGCTCTGTCTAGGCCTACCTGCACTCACGTGTGCTGTCTAGACTGCCACATTATCTACTGTTGTTGTCACGTTATGTTGCATAATTCAACAAGTGTGTCAATAGCAGGATAGCCTCAGATACATACTTTACATTGTTTGTGAATCAGACATAATATTAGACTATAATCTGAGTGTTCAATTTTGGAAGTTGCTTTCATTTCAGTGCATCCAAGGCCGGTTCGCCCCAGGGCCCCAAACCTCCAAGGGGCCCCCAAACCCCCATTTTTCTTTAGGTCAGGTCAGGTAGCATATGTGACCGACCGGCTTGATTTGGTCTCATGTAGCAAAATTTTGAAAAGGTGTTTTTTTACATTGGATAAAAGTAGAGACTCAGAGCTCTTTGTCTACATCCATTCAGCATCGGTCACACCGTCTTGTGCTTTAGCACCACCCATCTCCTTAAGGATTCACATGTGAGGCTATGTACTAAACAACCAAAGATTTCAAGACTAAAGGCTGGTTTATACTACGGGTATGTTCGTAAATTTAATCTGGAGAACCAGAGTGTGCTCTGGGCGTTTTTAAACTCAGAGCGTTAACAGATTGTCCATTCGTAAATTCAGAGCGTTCAGACCGCACACTGGACGCTCTGGCCAAGGAGTAGGGTTGATCCTAGCGTTCTGCCTTAACAACAGCAGTCAAGAACCCAAACTAACTGGCTAATGTTTAATTAAGCTTTTTTGCCAATGTTTACTGACCCCGGCCATATTTAATGGGTGTTGAACATTCGTACATTTGTCAGTGATATTATTCTGAGCTCTGGCAGATTCAGAAGAGAGTGCTCTGAAATCAGAGTAGATAGAGCGAATGGACCAGCTACGTCTATCGACAGTTGTCTCAGTGACATTATGAACATTATATTGAAATGGATACTTGCATAGTGGAATATTTTGTTTATACACGTTGCTAGCTATCTAGCTAAACAATGACTCATAATCCCAACTCATAGCGTTACTACCCTGCATGAATCTGCAGGTAGCTAACCAACCAGGTTCAATGTTAGCTAGCTAACAATAGGCTATAACTAACAATTCAAATGGCTCTGAGATAGGAATAATATTACTACACAGATCATATACGTAATGTTAGCTAGCTAGCCAGCCAGCTAACGTTACTTAGCTAGCTAACAGTACACTTCAACTTGAAATGAAAACGACTTTCTGACATAATTAGAAACGTGCAATATCTGAAAATGTAGCTAGCTAGACTAGCTTACCTGTATATGTGGATCAACGCTTCACCCTCTCTGTCACGGATGCCAAGGTTGCCCTTAATTTGAAGATGTAACCCGGAGACAGGTGTTTTATACAACAGCCTGTGTGTTCTGTGTTTTCTGTGTGTTCTCTTTCTGACTCCGTCTGCATATTTACAATCAAACTCCAGAATTTGCTCCATCATACTCTAATTCCACTGATTTCAAAACCCGGTCCTCCAGAAAGTGGAGAGCAACACTTATGCAGTTCTAGTACGTGATATCTTTAAAAAAATCTGTGTTAGAAAGGAATGCCTACACATACTGTCCAGCTAATCTTATAGTGTGCTACATGGCAGACCAATCCGAACTCATCTCTTGGGATGTCCAGCTCACTCATTACCTCAGCCAGTCATGGCTAGAGGGAAGGTTTCTCACTTTTTCCGTGGCTTAACCAACTAGGCTCGTAATATAAAAATTGTATTAGTATTTACAGATGGCATTACAGTTTGTTATTAACCTCTAGCGACGAGCAATCCCGTATCCGGGAGCGTAATCATAGCCTCAATGCATTACCATAACGCAACGTTTCCTATTCATGACAATCGCAAATTAAATGAAATAAATATATTCAAACACAAGCTTTGCCTTTTGTTAACAACACTGTCATCTCAGATGTTCAAAATATGCGTTACAGCCAACGCTAGACAAGCATTTGTGTAAGTTTAGTATGCCATAATGCTATGCTAGGCTGTGCTGGCAGCAGGCAACATTTTCACAAAAATAAGAAAAGCAACCAAATTAAATAATTTACCTTTGAAGAACTTCAGATGCTTTCACTCAGGAGACTCCCAGTTAGATAGCAAATTTTTGTAGGCGAAAAACATCACGTTTGTTCATCCTGCTTGGCTGAGAAATCGACAGAGAAATACTTAAACTATAACGGCAAACTTTTTTCAAAATTTGCTCCATAATATCGACAGAAACACGGCAAATGTTGTTTAGGATCCATTCTCAAGGTTTTTTAACATATGTATTCAATAATATATCCGTGGAGGCAGTTGGTTTCTCATAAGAAACGATTGGAAAAATGGCTACCTCAGTATTTTACGCAAGGTTTTCTCCGGGAGAAACCATGCGTCCACTTGCCCTATATGGTCTCTTACAGCCATTCTCCAATGGAAATGCCTAAAAAGACGTCACAATGCTGCAGACACCTTGGGGAAAACATGGAAAACGTAAGCTGACTCCTAGCTCCTTCACAGCCATATAAGGAGTCATTGGTATGAGGCGGTTTCAAAAAATGCGGCACTTCCTGATTGGATTTTTATCTGGGTTTCGCCTGTAACATCAGTTCTGTGGCACTCACAGACAATATCTTTGCAGTTTTGGAAACGTCAGAGTGTTTTCTTTCCAAACTTGTCAATTATATGCATAGTCGAGCATCTTTTCGTGACAAAATATCTTGTTTAAAACGGGAACGTTTTTCATCCAAAAATTAAAATAGCCCCCCCCCCCCTATATCCAAGAAGTTAAGGCACATGAAACTTCCTGTTCCAGAAGGCATTTCTGTCCAAATTTTTAAAATATATATTTTTAAAGGTTTATGTTCAAATGTTGCTCCTGTGAAGTAGTGTCACACGACATATGCCTAGTTTCCTGAAACGAGTCACATATAATAGCAAAATGTGTAGAATTGCAGGAAATAGCTTTAAAACTTTGAAATGTTTCTCTCTGCCTCATGGCAAAATATGTAGAATAGCAGGAAATTTGCTTTAAAACTGCTTCACACAAAAATAAAACAAATCATATTTTTCTCGTGATGTAAGTGTCGAGAAGATGCGTTAAATCCCAGACAACGCTCTAACCTTCTTATAGATGTAGCGGAAAGACAAGGTATTCCACTGTGGCCATTTCAGACATTACCGGGGTGTGTTTGACAGGTCATTATAAAAATGTCCGTGATAGCAACATTTGGGAAAATCAGCTTGCAATGAAGAGAACATGTTGCTCTTAAAAAGTCTGAAAATAAATAAAGGTGGATAATGAGAATAGGAGTTTTAGGGAAGAATGGACAGAGAAATAGGCATTCTTACCATATTTCTCCGATGTCAAACATGAGTGTCTTGTTTGTAAGGAAACGGTTTCTGTTTGAAAATAATAAAATATTTGACATCCTTATGAATCTAAGCATGGCACTTTCAAAAGTGACCTTTCCACCCAGACAGAGACTCGACCAATGAAGAACGTTTTAAGCTTCAACTGCTGGCTACTCGTCCGTTGCTTAACCCAACAACAGAAGTGCTTCCCTAAAAGCTTCCTGGGTTTAAATCTTCTCTTTTCAGAAAATGAAAATCTCAAATAATAGGGACAGAATACGAAAGTCAATTTTTGCCCTGGTTTTAACCAAACACACTAAATCCTTCCCAGACACTGAGGTATTTAAAGAGTGCATTGTGACAGTATTGGAGGGTTTGGTATACCGACAAATCTATGGATAGCATAATTGCGTCTGTCAAACAGTTTGGCCTACCTCTTTATTTATATATATATAAATATATATATAGGAAGAAATAGGCTCCAACAAAGCCCTCTTGTTGTTAGTGAAGTCTAATTAAAATGAAGACAATTGTTGAAATGAATTACTTTCAGCACCATTTGCTGTCCACCTCTGTTTGATTATGCCAAAGCCGCTCCATAGCTGATGTCTGCCCGCTTGCCTTTTTTAGTTGACTTTCTCCTGCATTCTCTCTCCTCAATAATACGTACATGATTTAAAAGGTGTCTGTCTCATGACATTGCAATACATTTGGGCTCCATTCTAAGGCTACAGAAAAAAGCCATAGGCTACTACTCTTTCTACTGCAGGCTACATAGATCTAATTTATGTTAAATTAATTTGATGGAGCGTTGGTGGAGAGCCGCAGCGCTGCGTTTCTCCACCAGCCCCCCGGAGAGGCGTGCTGGGCATGGAAAAATATACATATTTTGTGCCCCAGCCTTTGGAAAGTGGGCACTGTTTATCATGGGGCTGAATCAGTGCTCACCTAAATAGCTGTCATGAGAAGTTATCATTGTTTTTGGGAGGAATAATGTGAGGTGTTATGCGTTGTTGGAGGTGCGTCTTGGTCAGTTTAGCTCGAAGAATGCAACCCTCATCAATCTGCCAATCCAGGTGACTGCCTAATCCTGCCTAATCATAGATTTAAATGTGCAATCCCTATTAAATGGCATCTCCTAGTCATACATATTGGTCATTTAACTTTTACAATGATTTACCTTTTATTGTGGCAACTCCGACCGCAAGGCACTACAGAGTGTAGTGTGAACGGCCCAGTACATCACTTGGGCCAAGCTTCATGCTATCCAGGACCTCTATACCAGGCGGTGTCAGAGGAAGGCCCTAAAAATTGTCAAAGACTCCTGCCACCCTAGTCATAGACTGTTCTCTCTGTTACCGCACAGCAAGCGGTATCGGAGCACCAAGTCTAGGTCCAAGAGGCGTCTAAATAGCTTCTACCCCCAAGCCATAAGACTCCTGAACACCTAATCAAATGGCTACCCAGACTATTTGCATTGCCCCAACCTCTCTCACCCTCTTTTACACCGCTGCTACTCTCTGTTATTATATATGCATAGTCACTTTGATAACTCTACCTACATGTACATATTACCTCAATCAACCGGTGTCCCCGCACATTGACTCTGTACCGGTACCGGTATATAGTCTCGCTATTGTTATTTTACTGCTGCTCTTTAATTACTTTTTACTTTTATTTCTTATTCTTATCCATCTTTTTTAAACTGCATTGTTGGTTAGGGGCTCGTAAGTAAGCATTTCACTGTTGTATTCGGCGCATGTGACTAATATTTTTCTATTTTATTTGAAACACAACCAGTCATTACGTTTTCGTCTGATTGTCAAACAATCACTTCAAATGGCTCCGTTCTAAGGCTACCCGTCCACAACACATTTCCAGCCTCCAAAAAGTGGTGAATGGAAAGAGACATCTGTTACACAAAACACCAAAAAGTGTAATGCCATTTTGGCAACAGAATTAATTGCTCCACTGCTGTCCGCGCGTCTCAGTGTCGGCCACTCATCTCTGCCTTGGCAAAATGTCAGTGTTCTCGTCGAACCACATCGCATTTTGGAGCGTAAGCTATAGGCCTACCACCCGTTTTTCAAGTCCATTCGCTCATCTTTCATGCCTCAGACATGCAGTGATGGTAAATAGTGGTGTAATAGCCTGCAGTTTTCTTGACATTTTGTTTTCACTATTATTGTGATGGGCTCAAATTTTAATCCCACAATTTATTTTGCTGGGATGCCGTACCGGACCATACTGACTTACTTTCACTCCTGGTTGCTATGCACTCACTCACTCACTCACTCACTCACTCACTCACTCACTCACTCACTCACTCACTCACTCACTCACTCACTCACTCACCAGACAGACAGACAGACAGACAGACAGACAGACAGACAGACAGACAGACAGACAGACAGACAGACAGACAGACAGACAGACAGACAGACAGACAGACAGACAGACAGACAGACAGACAGACAGACAGACAGACAGACAGACAGACAGACAGACAAATCATTCACTGCCAGTTTCAGCAGTGCAGTTCAATCACACACAGTCACGTTGACCCGCAGGTGGGGACACTGGCTGGACCCCTCCTCATGCAGAAGCCAGAGTGAAATGAGTGGGAACAGTAGGTGAGTATATACTGTAGTGTAGAGTGGTAGGGAAGTATCTAGTGGCATAGACTAGAGGCCAGACACCAGCAGCAGTAACTAACAACACATTAACCTCCTGCAGAGCCAGACACTGGTGTGAAGGGATGGAGGATAGAGGATACTGGGTATTTCTTAATCAAATTACAAACTGAAGGCTTTGTGGTACATTAGCTGTGGACTTTCTATGTGAGATATATGGTGAAAAGAGAGTGAGTGTGTGGCTTGGAAAACTCTTTTTTTCCTTCTTTTAATTACGTTGGATCTAATGATGCAGAGAGTTGTGCTCTTATCATTAGAATACAATGTTTGTCTATTGTTTGGGTTTTCTCTTTCAGTAAACAAATGACCCACTGCTGTCCTATGATATTTAACTTTTCCAACTTTTGCCAGCTATGGAATAGGACGTTTATCAGAAAAACAATAACGGGAGGAGAGAACGGAGGGTATAGGAGAGGCATGGCTACCAACATGACCAAGAAGTTGTCAGCACAGAGAGGAGAGTGATGATTCATGAGAAACTGAGCCAGCTGCAGCCATTTTGTGAAAAAAGGTTACAGAAGTGTCAATGCAGCCAGGTACCATTTTATTACTGCTTAAGATCATTCACAAACACTTAATAGTGTAGCACATATGCATTAGCTGTGAATATGCATTCCATTTAGACCAAACAAAAATATAAACGCAACAGAGGAGTGGGACAACATTCCACAATCAACAGCCTGATCAACTCTATGCGAAAGAGATGTGTTGCGCTGGTTTTCTGATCCAAACCCTACCTTTTTTTTTACTGTATTCCCAGTATTGTGAAATGATTTGGGCCTAATGAATGTATTTCAATTGACTGATTTCCTTATATGAAGTGTAAGAGTAAAATCTTTGAAAATGTTGGGTTTATATTTTTGTTCAGTGTAATAATGTGGTAGCCTAGATCACTCAAGAAATAGTGCAGCTTTTTTAAAATGTACAATACTCTCAATTGTTTTCCATTCTGTTCACTTCTTGATTAAGCAGTCATTACGGTAAAATAGGATTTGTTGTTAATTGTAACGATATATAAAAGCGTTTTAATAAAATAAACGGAGCATAATACAAAACAAGAAACACTAACATCACACCGACATGAAACTGAAACAGAAACGCCTGGGGATGGAACCAAAGGGATTGACATATATAGGGAAGGTAATCAGGGAAGGGATGGAGTCCAGGTGAGTCTGACGACGCGCAGGTGCGCTTAACGATGGTGACAGGTGTGCGCCATAACGAGCAGCCTGGTGACCTAGAGACAGGAGAGGGAGCACATGTGACATTAATGATATACCTGGTAGATGGATAATGAATAAATTGATTTGTCTCTCTGTTTTCGACATCTTTATGAGTTGGCCTTGTGAGATGATGGTATGGATCACCACGTCCACTCTGTCTCCTCTCATCCTCAGTTCATTTACAAAAGTGACAACATAAAACAGAAAAAAATGCAGTCAAATTCCAAAAGGTGGAATGTTATTAACATTTTTCATAATTAATGAACATCATTTTAAAAACCCGCTGAAAATACGGTGTTTTTGTGTCAAACGGTTTTGTTATGTTTCAGTCATCTGTGATGTACATAAAGTGTAATATTGGGATGCAAACTCCAAATGTAATACATTCCAACTCTATATCAGACATGGTACAGATGTCTTCTTTTTTTAAGCCCATAACCATGTGTGTGAGGTGTATACTTGCTTAAAAGTAGATTTCTTTAAGACTACCAATAAACATTCTGTGTGACCCTGATTTATCCCACTGCAATAAAAATGTATGAAACAGGGAATCACCAGAGTCAATAACGCTGGGACCATAACGATTCCTCAGCTTGGCACAAAATTAGTCTGATAGTTATTATTAATCATTATTGTTATTATCTTTACTGGCATATGTTGCCATTTGACATCCTTGACTCAATGGGTCATTGTTGCTTGACCTTATTGGATTGTGAAGCTGCTGTTAAATCAGACAATTTTAGCATGTGAAATAGTATACCTATATGTGAGAGGTCAGTGAAAGGTAGAGTGCCTTCGAAAAGTATTCAGACCCCTTGACTTTTTCCACATTTTGTTACTTTACTGCCTTATTCTAAAATGGGTTAAATAAATACGAAATCATCAGCAATGTACACACAATAGCCCATAATGACGAAGTGGAAAACTAGTTTACATTTTCTTTTAAATTAAAAACCGAATTACCTTATTTACATATGTATTCAGACCCTTTTCTATGAAGCTCAAAATTGAGGTCAGGTGCATCCTGTTTCCATTGATCATCCTTGAGATGTTTCCACAACTTGATTGGAGTCCACCTGTGGTAAATTCAATTGATTGGACAAGATTTGGAAATGTACACCTGTCGATATAAGGTCCCATAGTTGACAGTGCATGTCAGAGCCCAGAACCCGATGGTCACTCTAGAGTTTCTCTGTGGAGATGGGAGAACCTTCCAGAAGGACAATCATCTCTGCAGCACTCCATCAATCAGGCCGTTATGGTAGAGTGGCCAGACGTAAGACACTCTTCAGTAAAAGGCACATGACAGCCCGCTTGCACCTAAAGATTCTCCGATCTGATGAAACCAAGATTGAACTCTTTGGCCTGAACACCAAGCATCACGTCTGGAGGAAACCTGGCACCATCCCTACGGTGAATCATGGTTGTGGCATGCTTTGGGGATGTTTTTCTACGTAAGGGACTGGGAGACTAGTCAGGATTGAGGCAAAGATAATCAGAGCAAAGTACAGAATGTTTCTTGATGAGAACCTGCTCCAGATCGCTCAGGACCTCAGACTGGGATGAAGGTTCACCTTCCAACAGGACAACGACCCTAAGCACACAGCCAAGACGATGCAGGAGTGGCTTCTGGACATGTCTCTGACTGTCCTTGAGTGGCCCAGCCAGAGCTCGGGCTTGAACCCGATCGAACATCTCTGGAGAGACCTGAAAATAGCAGTGCAGCAACACTCCCCATCCAACCTGACAGAACTTGAGAGGATCTGCAGAGAAGAATGGGAGAAACTTCCTAAAAACAGGTGTGCCAAGCTTGTAGAGTCATTCCCAAAGTACAGAGTAAAGGGTTTTAATACTTATGTAAATGTAATATTTCAGTTTTTAATTTTTTATAAATTACCAACCTGTTTTTGCTTTGTCATTATGGGGTATTGTGTGTAGATTGATGAGGTAAAAAACGATTTAATCAATTTTAGAATAAGGCTGTAACGTAACAAAATGTGGAAAAAGTCAAGGGGTCTGAATACTTTCTGAAGGCACTGTATGCCACCATATACCACGACCAAATGGTTGACTTATTTCCCTTCACATAGGTTTACAGGTGGCTAGAGACAGTGAAATAGCAGCTGAATCACTAGCGATAAAGAGCTTGCAAGAAATGCAATTCTCTATACTTGTGCACGTGACATTAAAACTTGAAACCTAAAGGTTAACCGTTCGTAATTAAAAACCAAGCACATTGATCATGCTTTCGTCGGCGAAGCAAACAGGGTCACTTCTCTCATGTCGCGGCGGTAATGAATGTGGCATTGACTAATTTTTTTGATATGTGAATACCTTTATTTAAGTGCCTATAGTTGTATTTGTCTTATGTTGGAGAGTTGACCCTATTATACACTAACTTTGGGGCGGCAGGTAGTCTCAAGGTTAAAGGGGCCGGTAACCAAAAGGTTGTTCGTTTGAATAAATCTGACGTTGTGCCCTTGAGCAAGGGATTTAACCCCAATTGCTCGAGGGATGCTGGAAAACATTGTGGACCATGGCTCTGACCTCAGTTCTCTGCGGTTGTCTCAGGTAGTGTGAAATAGGACAAATAAAGCACCTGTGTAGTGTGTGGTTGCTAACTTCCCACCTGGTCTCAGAGAGATTCCCATTGTTACAGTAACTGCTTGGTAATCTCATTTGACATGGGGAAAGATTTATGAAGCGTTTGCACCTGTTATTTATACAATGTAACCAACAATGGGAGCCAACCTATCTATACGTCAACTTAAGTGATAAAGTGATTTAACCTTTTGTTCTGCCTTGTATGTTTCTATTCCCTCAGGGAAAGAACAGGTGAAAACTTTCCTGTGCTACAACCGCTTCACAAATATGCATCAGTACATCCTCCTCATATCATGCCATACCTGGCTGTCGCACAACACTTTCAAACCTCTTATTAGCTCAGGCAGTAAAACAACACATTTAAACAAGAGGACTGTGAATATATACTGCATTCGAGTCCCAGTCTATTCTCCTGAGACCCCACATTATTTATGTAATTGTTTGTGGTGAAAAAATTGTGGCATTCGGGTGTCCACGACAGAGGACATTTTTTTATAAGATCTTATCTATTATTTAATGTGAAAAAATTATTACACAGTCCTGACGACTCACTTATCCTGAGATATTCACTTACTAGAAACAATTAGAATATCAAACTCACAAAAAGTATAATTAATAATTACACACACTTCTTTTGAAATGTGCAAATTTGGACGGCATCCATTATTTTTAAACAACCAGGAAGATAAAGTTGTCATGGTCACACCCCCACATGTCCTGTCATTGAAAAGCCCAGAATATCCTCTCTAAGGGACAACATGATGTAATACAGTGGCTTGTATGGCCTCAGAAATACGGACCAAGAACCGATGTCCACTAGAGAGGACAAAAATGAATTACTGGGTCTCAGGAGGATATTATTCATGTCCCAGGAGACATCACTCCCCTAAGAGGCCAAGCCTTGCCTTCACTTAAACATGTAGTGTTTTGTGTTTACGATGCTCCTGCCCACTCTGGTTTATCAGTTAGGGTCAGAGGTGAGCTGGAGCGATGGCGCCCAGTGTCTTGACCCTGTATGCCAGTGTTACGCCTGTGCTGGTCTGTGTTTGGCTCCCAAACAGAATGAAGAGGCAGCAGCAGCTGTGTGTGCAGCGCTGCAGATGTAAATAGTGGTCAAAGATCCCCCTCCCACGGTACCTTGGGTAAATTATCAGCCGATCGCTACCATCTGTTTCTGTACCACGCGGAGCTGAGTAGGACAACGGCGGGTTACTCTGAGAACTGGGAGGGCTGCCAAGGCGGAGGTGTGGGCGATATAGCCGCACCGCTCAGTGGCGTACCTACCCACATCAAGTTCGTAAATTAAATTAGAGAAGAACTAGGGCACTCGCGTTTCTGGGGTAAGGGGAAAGTGCCTCGCTGTTATGTAAAAACAGAGCAGTGGACCCAGTATAGACAGTTCTGGTGTAGAATACAGTATGCTCTTTGACTCAGAGTTCTGCCATGCCATCACTAGCCGGGTACCACCCGGCTACTCAACCCTCAACCCTGAGGCTGATGCCCTATATACATAGACATGGAACACTAGTCAATTTAATAATGTTTACGTACGGCTTTACTCATCTCATATACTGTATTCTATTCTACTATATGTTAGTCAATGCCACTCCGACATTGCTCGTCCTAATATTTATATATTTCTTTATTCCATTCCATTCTACTTTTAGATGGTTGTATTTTTGTGAATTGTTTGATACTACTGCCCTGTTGGAGCTAGGAACACAAGCATTTCACTACACCCACAATAAATCTGCTAAACATGTGTATGTGACCAGTACAATTTGATTTGCTTTGATTTGTGAGGTGTAGAAACTGAGGAGTGAACTACTGTAAGCTGAAGCTTGACGTGAAGCTCATGGAGGCTGTGTTGTTTTGTCTCCTCCATTATCAGGAGGAGATACTGTCACCACAGTTCCTCCATGGCTGGGAGGGGAGTCAGTGTTGTTCAAACACGCGCATAACAGTTGCACATACACAGTCTGCTTACCCATGAATCCACCTGCCTTGTCTGAAGGGGATGTCTATTGATCCCGTCTGTTGTTTACTTTTCAAGGTCAACTTTGTTGCCATGACTGGAGCACTATTGTTTTCCATAGCCACAAAGTACAGTGGAAATCAGTGTGCGTGTTGAGTCTACGCCTTCACTTAGCTTAAGCATACCTCTAGCCTCACCTCATCTCTCCCCAACTAAGCGAAACTGTCTCACCTTCTCATCTCTTTGAAAAGTGGAACTCAAGAGTGTGTTTTCATCCCACTTCACCCCCTGCTTTCATTTAATCTATTGTAATTTCCTCAGCCCACTAAATTCATAATTATAAATCTACATACCCATTATTGCACCCCAAACAAACCAACAACCCGAGAGCGAAGACGGAGACGAATACCGAAGTATGGCATAATTGGCTTTAGCTCATTTTCAATCCATCAGTATGTTCAATATGCTCCCCCGCCTCAGAGCAGAGGATATAGATGGTTACTGGAGTCTAATAGGCCTCTGCTCGTTTGATCTCTGTCCATTGGGAGCAAGCCCAACCTCGTCCATTTCTCTGTGGTCTGGCGTGTGTTTTGTCTCTGCCTATAGTTCTGCCTTGTTCCTCCTCACACAACCGGAGGTCACGGCAAGTCCTTCCTCACCCACAATTACCCCAAACCAACCTCGCTCTGCTTCTAGATGCCGGCAGATGTCCGGAACAGCGATTGTAATGATCTCACTCTAGTTCCGGCTGGGCCTGGGCTCTAAACAGACCTCCACAGTCCCTCTATTGGATTAGCCCGATCAGGGTGACGCATGACACCCCCCGTCTCTGTCCCTGCTCCCGTCCTCGCTCACAGAGGACCCACTCCACCAACAGATGGACCGTTCAGACAGGAAGTCCATTTGGAGCAGCACTAACGGATCCAATACGTCCCTCCCCCCTTCGTCTACCTTTGTCTGGTGCCGCTGGTGCATTGGCTCTTAGCATCACAGACCTTTATCATAGCAGATGTCTAGAGAGAGAGTGAGACCAGTGAACTGTTACTGGCCAGCGAAGTGTAGCGCCCCTCTCTCACACTCACACGCCACCACCAGACCACCCTGCTCTCGGTGTGGTGATATCATAGCGGTGCTGCCATGGAGACTGGTCCTCAGAGGCAGGTATTGGCTAATGAGTCTTTGTGGCTGAGATAGAGGGTTGAGAAAGAGCAGTGAGGAGAGGTGAGACAGGGCGTGGCGTCTGACCCATGCTTCATTATCCTGGCAGTCTGGGTCTTCGGTGGGTGGTGAGCTGTAACGGACGTTTGGCAGGCCAGCCCCTCCTCCTTGGCACAGAGACAGATAGACAACAGCCAGCTGGACTGTCTAAGAGCCCAGGGGAGGAGAGTATCAAGACTATTGCTTACCTGTTGAATACAGTCCATACACTGGCACATTAAACACTAATATCTGAATCAGAATAACTTTTCCAAAGTACTTAATGCACTTTCTGTTCTGGAGGTTGTTCTAGACCAGAACACTGGCCATGACCTCTCTCTCTCTCTCTCTCTCTCTCTCTCTCTCTCTCTCTCTCTCTCTCTCTCTCTCTCTCTCTCTCTCTCTCTCTCTCTCTCTCTCTCTCTCTCTCTCTCTCTCTCTCTCTCTCTCTCTCTCTCTCTCTCTCTCTCTCTCTCTCTCTCTCTCTCTCTCTCTCTCTCTCTCTCTCTCTCTCTCTCTCTCTCTCTCTCTCTCTCTCTCTCTCTCTCTCTCTCTCTCTGTCCCCCTCTCCCTCTGATCAACAGATGGAATAGCCCAATTATATTACTGCTGACGTCCGCTTGGTCTACTCCACGCTCTCTGGCAGCTGTGCAAGAGAGAGGACGAGAGAGAGAAGGAAAGAGAGGAGAGAGAGTAGAAGAGAGCCTCTTTAATTAGCATGAGCTCTGCAACACCGAGTGCTAACATCTGCTCGTATCAGCCCGTAGTGTGGAATGAAGAGCTCTTGAAGAGGGCCCACTCTCTCCGACTTTCCCAGAGTCAACAGCACTCTCCCTCCCCTCATCTCAGCTTGGTGAAATGGCCGCCAAGTTATTGAAGGGCACTGAGCTCTGAGCTAGGTCAAGTAGAGTGAGTCAGACAGACTCAGAGGGGAGTTCACACACTAAATGGTCTTGGTCAATGTCCAGGGCATGCCCCATGTGAGATGAATGTGTAGCACTTTATTTATTAAACCGGTTCTAGCTTTGACAGAGTGTCTGTATGTGGCATGCAAGGTATGGATGTTCTATTCACATGACACAAGAGCATGAATTTTCAGCACGGCACCAATCCTGGCCATTTACTTCCTATACTGTGTGTTTATTGTCCTGGTTCAGCAAGGATGGGTTAGTAGGTCGTTTGAGGTTTTTGTCTTATGCTTTGGTCAATCTTTCATTTTGTGCTTTTAACGAGGTGGTTTTACAAGCGTACTGTGCCTTTTGACTCTAAGTCTAACTCCAAGGAGAATCCTCTGTGTTCAGAGCATCTCCTTGATCAGATTGTATCCATTCTGACACTCATTTAAGGAGCAGCACTAACACTCTGCACATTCCATGGAGACAGATGAACGGGGTCTGGGAATCTGAGACGGCGGTAGGACGTTCCGTTATTGCCTGCTGGGAGTTTCATAAGAGTTGGAATTTGTCACCTTCGTTTCTATCCAATTATAGTATTGTTGGTACCAGAATATGATACAATGTTGCTCACAAAGACCTCTTGGACTCCCTATACACTGTCTCGTTAACTAGGTTTGACTTTGCACACCATAAAGTGTTATCTGTCGATGGAGTGGTAGCCTACAGCGCTGTGACACACACAGCTTCTTGTTCTTCTGCAGAAAAGGGTCCTAATTTGTCTACTGTACATGGTGCCCCACAGTGTACCAGACAGCAGACCCAGTTCGCTCCTCTGTCTCCTCTCTCTCCTCTCTCTCACCTGTCTCCTCTCTCTCCCAGAGCCGACATGTAAACACAGACAGATTAGCATGCTTACATAAACTCCCTCACAGTTAGACATTCCTTGTTCACATTGCCCTCTTTCTCCCCTCCGCTCTCACTCTTTCTCCACCTGACACTTTCTTGTGTGTTTTACTTTTAACCCCTATCTTTTGTGAACTACTTGTTCAGAAGAAATATTTGAACTCTCTCTCTCGCCACGCCCTATAGTTAGCCTGTGTGCATGGCATCTCTTAGCACTTCTTGGGCTATAGTCTGAACTAGTCGGAGCGAGTGTATACTTTGGGACTGTGTTTGTTCTTATGGTGGTGACCATGGAACCATAGAGCTGAAAGAACAGTGATGAGTCACTCCTCTTAGAGAACGGTAGGAAGGATCAATCAGCTGCTGAGTCCCACTCAAGCACCGTTTGCTGTACCCACGTCCCTCCTTCCATACTCATTCATATCAGGCATTCCGTCGCTTCCTTTTTAATCCTGATCTTCATCCATGGGGTGAACCTTTTCTTGTTCCTCTTTTCTTTCCCTCTGGGTGATGAATGCTCATCTGAGAAGTGGGATTTATGGAGAGATGTTACACAATCATAGCAATTCCGTAATGCACTGAAGATATGTGCATTAGAAGCAGCTTCTTATGGTAGTGAAAACGGTACTATGGCTGAGTATGTTTCAGCTGAATCTGTTTTCCATTTTAGACCACGTCAACTTTTCTTCTTCTTCTTCTTCTTCTTCTTCTTCTTCTTCTTCTTCTTCTTCTTCTTCTTCTTCTTCTTCTCTCACTGTATATCTGTCTATCTGTGGTCAGTGCTATGTCTGACCCAGAGTCTGACCTCTTTGTTCCCATACGGCATACGGTACAGTAACTTACGTGCGTACTGCAAGAGTCCCTGTGCTAAGGGTCTACCAGAGCCAGCATCAATGTACAAGTGAGCACCTGCTCCTTCTCCGTGTCTCTCTCCGCGGGTCTGGAGTCACGCTGGGATGTTGTGTTGGGATGTTGTCTGGCTGCTCACTGTGGCTATGGAGGAATAAACAGACCTCCTCTTTTTCTGCAGATTAATTGGTATTCTCTCTGTCTCTCTGTCGCTCTCTCGCCATCTCTCTCTCTTTCTGGCTCTACTATGTCTCTCGCTATTGCTCTGTCTCTTTCTATCTCTCCATCGATGTTTATTTCTGGTTTGTACGTATACCCAGAGCGACAGAGCACAATGCTGTATTTGTGAATTTTCTTTTAGGTCTATGAGTATGGATATTTGGTTCATTGGAAGACTCTGTGCAGCTAGAATAGTCTGCCGTGTTTCACCAGCCGAGCCATAGCCTCCAAACACAACATTATTCCAACAACATTGTCCTAAGTCATTTTTCACAATACCGCTGTGTAAAATCTACTTAACAAACAAAGATATTCCGGGAGCCTTCCACTCATCCTCTTGCCTAGACTAGCAGGCTGGTGGAAGTGTTTTCTATATCGTTTTTTTCACGGTCCATTGTTTTGCTCGGCGAAGTGAATCAGCGATTTCATGAGCAATGCCCTGAGGATAAGAACGTTACTGATACTTATCAGCTGGGATGCCGAAGCTTCCCCTGCTGGGTATTGTTTTCAAATGCTGCCTGTACTCTTAATTAAATGTAAAGGCTTGAGACTAATAATACGTTTAAGTTTCTCTTTCTCCAGAAGGACATGTGGAACTCACGTGAAGTATTATGATTTCAAATCATTCTTACCTCGGGGAAAGAAAAAAAAAGGTCCTCCCCTCCATCTCTGAACTAATCCCTACTTTAACAGTAAGAGAAGCATGTAGAGAAAAATAGACGAATTGTTCATGGCATAATGATCGAGAGAGCCAGAGAAATTGCCTGC
Organism: Oncorhynchus keta; assembly: GCF_023373465.1. Taxonomy (NCBI): domain Eukaryota; kingdom Metazoa; phylum Chordata; class Actinopteri; order Salmoniformes; family Salmonidae; genus Oncorhynchus; species Oncorhynchus keta. Next base: position 32,598,731 of record NC_068422.1, read on the forward strand.
CTGATCTCGTTTCACAGGGGGAAAAAGGGAGGGAAAGAAACCTAGCACGCGGTGCACTGAGCACAGAGTACAAAGATATATGTCCCCTCTAGAAAACACAAACACTAGTGTTATGCGTCTACAGTGCTAGGAGTATACACAGCCTCCGATGAATGTGAGGAAAGAAAGTTTTCATTAGCATTCGCACAGACTTAGAGAGTGACTGTCGGGGAACGTTGGCATATCTCTATGACTATGATAGAACTGTAGAAACATTGTACTGGCTCCCCTTTTTTATCTGTGCAAATAAGTAAACTAATGTAAACTAAAACCATAGGAAGATGTGCGTCAGTCTTTCACTGTCTTGTAGTGTAATAGAGCAGTATTGGCTTGCTTACTTCCGAGACAGTTGGCTTCCTTCAATCTGATCAAAGTTTAATTGGGTGCACCGACCACTCAAGGCCTCACTTCAGAATATTTGTTTATTCTAACATTATCGACCCCTCCCCTGCCAACCCCCGGAGGTTTATAATTGTGCAGCAAAGGATGTTCTGTTTTTTCCCCTTCTTTTTAATTCCCTGGCACACCAAGCAGAAACAGGATGATCTAATCCAGCACTTACACAGCAGCTCTCTTTATTAACTCTATGCAACCTCCCAGTTCCCTGGATGAGGATATTGCTGGGCCAGGCCTTTCTCTTTCTACATTGGCCCCAGATAGCTATTGATTGGGGATTGATTGGGTGGGCTCCTTGTTAAAGATATGTTGAGATGAAGCTGGGGGCTGGTGCTAAATCTGCTGAGTCATACTGTATTTCACAGGCTCTCTGCCCATTGATGTGCTGTTGGATCTGGGCCTTCTGTAATTGGATCACTCCATGGCCTCCAGCTCTGGGCCGGCTTAGGTTCAGCCATAGACATCATCCCAGGTTGTGGTAATAGGGTTGTGTACTGGAGAAAAGAAGGGACGGCGTTGGTAAAAAAAAAAACACGAGGGGTACTACCTTATTTTTAAAGATCATTTAAATAGCAAGCCTCCAGCATGAGATGTGCAGATAATATATAATATATGACATTTCGCAGACGCTTTTATCCAAAGCGACTTACAGTCATGTGTGCATACATTCTACGTATGGGTGGTCCCGGGAATCGAACCCACTACCCTGGCGTTACAAGCGCCATGCTCTACCAACTGAGCTACAGAACCAGATGACAACATACAGTATTTGGACAATGGTTCAAGGTTACCATCCACATCACCAGAGTAAGAGCAACGGGGTCTGAGAGACAGCAACATAAGAGGAAGAAGAGTGGTAATTAAACATTTCCCTGCATTACCATTGTGTGATCGAGCATGAAATAGAAACCTAGTCCAAGCCATTGTCGCCCACAGAAAGAGATGACCCTTGACACTTAATTTACATGTCAGGTGACTTTACCTGACACGGTTAATTTAATTAAAATGAGGTAATTTAACGAGGGCATCTGCGGGCTGTAATTGGCCGATGAACCCAGCCAGCCAACCAGCTGGAAGGAAAATTGCGCCACAGTCACAGTAAGGTCACGTCTGACAATTATGCTTGCTTCTGTGGCACATTTGGAAATTGATGGGCATTAATCTGCTATTTTGTTAGTTGGAAAGTAGGGCTGTGTAGGGAGCCGCTGGTGGCTTCCACTGGTTTCCAGGGGAACAGTGTTTATAATGCCCATTTAGTCCATTTAGCCATGTGTCCCGTTAGCATTAGCATCCCATCTGTCTCTGTCTCCCCCGAGAGCCCTGGGGGGTGTGTGTGTATAAGGGGGTGTTTGGCATTGGCTCAGTTCTCCAAAGCTGTTATGTGGGTTGTTGATGGTGGCATCTGACAGGCCTGTCTCTTGGGTCTGGAGGTGGCACTAAGGACCGCTGCACTAGCCTGCCCTCAAGGGATGCTGTAGGTCAGGGTTCATCAACTAGATTTAGCTGTGGGCTGATTTGTCTCTATTATGCGTGGTAATGTAAATCACTTGGAGCTGATTTCGCTGGGCTTTTTTGCAGTATTTTATGTCCAACACAATTTCTTTTGTGTGTTAAAAGTGGTATTAAAACCACCAGCCGCCAGTTGGGGAACCCTGCTGTAGGTCCTCTTTATTGATAACCACCTAGCCCTGACACACACACACACACACACACACACACACACACACACACACACACACACACACACACACACACACACACACACACACACACACACACACACACACACACACACACACACACACACACACACACACACACACACACACACCTTTGTGGGAATGCAGTAGGTGTGATCATCTGTCTGAGGGAATATTTAATGCTGTCTGTGCTAAGGAACCGTCCTCAGGATAAGTCATTTCAGATGGTAGGGTTTTAGCTGTGAGTGAGGGCAGGGGGTGGAGAGAAGTGAGGAAAAGGACAGAGGATCCATTTCTATGTCTTATACTGCCTCTTGTTCATATCTTAAAGGGCAGAAATAAGTATGTGACAGGACTTTAGCAGGAAAATTATTTTATCCAATTAGCAGGTCGTTACATGACTGAGTGAAAGTGGATCAGTGTGTACTCTGGTATACTCTGTCCAGTTCCATTAAACACAACAGTAGAAGAGCTTTCTCTGTCTCCCTCGCATTATTACACACACTGAAGGAGGAATGATTTGGCAAGGTCTCTGGGAAGGTAAATGTGTTGCATTGACTGTGCTCAGCGTACTGCTGTAGTTGACTACCAGAGGTTTCTCACTCGTTATAGTGAAGCAACTGCCCTGTGGAACCTGCTTCTATTCACTTTGCTTAACATTCTGCCCTTCCGGTCCAGGCTGCAGCGTTTCTGGAATGTCTGTTGCAGGATTAAAGAATCCCAAAGGTGTTCTTTTCAATTGTACAACACACTGTCACTGCTACCGTTGACTGGCTATGATGGTCATTGTTATGGAGACTGTTCCACTTCTCAGTCAATTTGCTTTTCATTTCAAAACATTTGTCCAAAAGCCACTTTTTCAAAGTTTAAACCCATTTATTTGCCAAAAGTGACTCTTCTAAGAACATGAAGCCCACTATGGGGTTTCATATTGCAGGTATATCTGTGCCTTTGTTTGCACAGATGAGATTTCTCACCCTCTTTCAACAAGTAGACTAATGTGCTTGGAAACTTTGCAAATACGGCGGAAATTATATTTGTTATCGCCTCTCGATATTATGCCCAGCGGCATACAGCGGAGGTGTGGGATGCAGGGAGTTTAGGACTCAACGGGTCTGGTTTAATAGTGCTGTATTGTTGTCAAATCACAGCCCATCTCAGGGGACCCCTCTCTTTCACTCCAATAGAAGGCCTGTTTAAATATTTCATGGCAATAACCGCCGCCTATCCTATCGCTCCTCTCATCCCGAGCCGAGCGTCAGCCAGAGGACGGGGGTTTAATAAGGAGATAATGAATGATTCATTGAAAGGATATCAATTGTGTCTGCGTCAGTGTAGAGCTCCAGCAATGTACAACGTGTTGTCTCCTGGCGGTCGTCAAGGGCAACATAATGAGGCGTGTGCACTTGGACAAAGTCTTTAAAGAGACTTCCCTAGATCTGCTGTTACGGTGAGAAGATGGCAGGAAAGGAGAACATCTTTTTCCATTCTAGAATCAGATAATCATACTCATAGCTGCCATAATATGTGTTGGTGGACGTGTAAAACTTCAGTTTAAATACTCAGATCTTTATCTTTGTTTCCATAGAACCAGTCTGATGAGATTGAATCAAACATTAGATGGTTGTAGTATTATCCTCAACCCAAATGTCATTTTCCTCTTCGCCAGGGCTGTATTGATGAACACAGGGAGTCTCATTAAGAGTTGGACAGGTCTTGTTTGCAGTTCTCCTCTAATCACTGATTAAGACATGAATCAGGGTAAGCCCAGAGGAGGCTGTCATTGATTAAGTAATCCAGTTAGGATGCAGATTGGCAGGACCGCAGGTCCATCCTCTTCCAGCCATATATCTACTGGCTCTCACTGCAGCAATATAGCATGAGAAATGTCTTCTCAATGAGCTTGGCATTTCTACTACATCAGCAGTCTTTGTGTATGTGTGTGTGTGTGTGTGTTGTGCGTGAGTGCATACATGCATGCTCTCAAGAATAGTGGTTTGCTGGACAAAAGCCAATCTCCTGTCAAAGCCTCTCTATACCCCCAAAATCATTACTTTGTCATATTCCATTTTTCTGATTCTGAAAATGGGTCAACTTCTGTAGCCAAAGCACAGATTATTATTATTTTATTTTTTTGGTTCCCACTGATTGAGATTTGCAGCTCAGTGCCCCTCTGAAGGGTAGGGTTATAGGTTATAGAAGTTTAGTGGATATCAGAGTATGAATTTAGTAGACCTAGTCTACTCACGCTTTGGCCAGCTGCCATTTCACTCCATTTAAATCATTGAGCACTACTTGGAGCCCCATTGTCAGTCTGCTAAAACAGCCCTCAAAATGTCCTATTGCAGGTACTTCAATGATGTTTGTTATTGTCTGTGCACACAGGAAAAACAGGTTTGCTCTTATTGGTCCAAAGTGTCAGTTCCTCTCCTCTGCCCCTCACCTCTCATCCCCTCTCATATCTGCCTGTCGTTGTTTACAGCATTCTGAAATTAATTAGGCGTTTAATGGGTCATTTACCGGGAGCCGATATAGATACCACCTTGTACTTCTTGACTTGTGAAGGACTTGTCAGGGGACATAAAATACACATGCTCTACCAGGGCACAGTATCCACTGGACTCACAGCCCCAGCCCTCCCGCCTTCCCTTTTATGATCGCCTCTCTGACTGTCCAGACCGATTAATCAAGCTTCTACTTCCCGACCTAGCTCACCCTGACCAGCTCACTGTCTCTCACGCCAACCCTGCGGTAGGGACAGGTTAGAGGATAGTGAGAAGAAGCTAACGCTAACAGACAGAGACACACTGCTCTGCTCCCTTTAACCACATACACCCCAGTGCTGTGCTAGTGGCATCAAGCTAGCAGCCATGCTAACAGACACAGCCATGACAATGCAGGACAGGTTAGTGTTCCAGGCAGACTAGAAATGGACAGGTTACACATCGCTACATGCCATAGCACTCGAGTGAGCTGTAGTGTTCTGTTACTTGCCTGCAGACACTGGCACTATGTGGTAGGTTTTGTTAACTAGGAATGCCGAATACATTTCAGACATGGATCCTGTGATAGTCAAGTCACACAGACACCCACCACATGTCAGGGTCAAGGGTTATACTAACTTAAACATGCAAACATAACTCCTACTCTTTGGACAAAAGACTTGTTGACTGGTTATACAAACAGACTCCAGCCTATGTCAAAACATTTAACACACATGTACTACCTGGCACAGATATGCCATATATGGCATAGTGAAAAACTATGCACCTCTGGTTAAGATAGCGTTGTCAAGGTCTAAATCTGATCCAAGTGGTATTCCTTCGTCATTGCAATAGCGTTTGTATAGTTGATATACAGTATACCCCATTACAATTGCCCAGTAGGGTATGTCTCTAGCAGGACTTTCTACTGAAACTCAATGAGGAAAACATTGATGATGTAAGACCAACATTATGCATAAGACAAGTGTGCTTTACATAGAACAAGTGATTACCCCCAAGCTAAAACACAAGGAACACTAGAAACAATAGCCCAATAACATTAGCCTACTTTATTGAAGCCGAAAACGTGTAGGTGTGTGGGTGTATGTGTGGGTATATTTGTGTGTGTGTACAGTCATATACATGAGAGGGAGGTGTGAGTGTGCTGGTTCTGAGCGATTAGTGCTTTTTGAGGTCGGTTCGATTATTAAAATATAATCACGTTTTTCAATTTAAAAAATAAAATAATAATCTTAACATTAAATATACTATGCATCATGTGGGTTGAATGCAGAATAAAACATTTAATAAAAGTCCCATGATGGTAGTGACTGCCCATTGCTGCTTATCACTTATTAACCATCATTTATTCACATTACTTTAATACAATATTTCAGTTGTTTTGTATATTACATTTGTTTTATTTGATGACTTTATTATTTAATTCCAAGTCATCATCTCATCTTTATAAAGCTGCTGACAAAATCACTATTTTGTAGTTTTTCAACATAAATAATGCATACTTTTATGATGGCTGAATACCAACTATCAGTCACTTAGATCATGTATTTTCAGATAGAGGTACCCCTCGCGAAGCAACAGCTGCTCTCCATATCACCTCACGATCGCACATTCTTCTCTCTTCCGTAGCAGGCGTAAAAGAAACACAGACCCAACAAATAGATGCGCAATGGATTATGGTCATTGTAGTTAATTATCACGTTTTATGCTCAAAACTATATAGAATATTGGCTTGTTGGAAAATACAACTCCCTACTTCATCGCACAGTATATATATATATATATATATATATATCGCACAGTTCAGGCTGTATCTAATTCATCTCTAGAGAGACTGCGATGTCCGTGTTATTTAGCTCACAGAAAAAAAACTGAAATTTAATTCAAATACTTGAACCAACTTCGGTCAATTAGCTTGGCTCCTGTGTGTCTGTGTGGTCCCTATCCAGCCAGGTACTGCTTGGCTCCTGTGTGTCTGTGTGGTCCCTATCCAGCCAGGCCCTGCTTGGCTCCTGTGTGTCTGTGTGGTCCCTATCCAGCCAGGCCCTGCTTGGCTCCTGTGTGTCTGTGTTGTCCCTATCCAGCCAGGCCCTGCTTGGCTCCTGTGTGTCTGTGTGGTCCCTTTCCAGCCAGGTCCTGCTTGGCTCTTGTGTGTCTGTGTGGTCCCTATCCAGCCAGGCCCTGCTTGGCTCCTGTGTGTCTGTGTGGTCCCTATCCAGCCAGGCCCTGCTTGGCTCCTGTGTGTCTGTGTGGTCCCTATCCAGCCAGGCCCTGCTTGGCTCCTGTGTGTCTGTGGTCCCTATCCAGCCAGGCCCTGCTTGGCTCCTGTGTGTCTGTGTGGTCCCTATCAAGCCAAGCCCTGCTTGGCTCCTGTGTGTCTGTGTTGTCCCTATCCAGCCAGGCCCTGCTTGGCTCCTGTGTGTCTGTGTGGTCCCTTTCTAGCCAGGTCCTGCTTGGCTCTTGTGTGTCTGTGTGGTCCCTTTCCAGCCAGGTCCTGCTTGGCTCTTGTGTGTCTGTGTGGTCCCTATCCAGCCAGGCCCTGCTTGGCTCTTGTGTGTCTGTGTGGTCCCTTTCCAGCCAGGTCCTGCTTGGCTCTTGTGTGTCTGTGTGGTCCCTATCCAGCCAGGTCCTGCTTGGCTCTTGTGTGTCTGTGTGGTCCCTTTCCAGCCAGGTCCTGCTTGGCTCTTGTGTGTCTGTGTGGTCCCTATCAAGCCAGGCCCTGCTTGGCTCCTGTGTGTCTGTGTGGTCCCTATCCAGCCAGGACCTGCTTGGCTCCTGTGTGTCTGTGTGGTCCCTATCAAGCCAGGCCCTGCTTGGCTCCTGTGTGTCTGTGTGGTCCCTATCAAGCCAGGCCCTGCTCAGCTCTTGTGTGTCTGTGTGGTCCCTATCCAGCCAGGACCTGCTTGGCTCCTGTGTGTCTGTGTGGTCCCTATCAAGCCAGGCCCTGCTTGGCTCCTGTGTGTCTGTGTGGTCCCTATCAAGCCAGGCCCTGCTCAGCTCTTGTGTGTCCCCACTATTGTTCCCACTCTGTCTCTGTTTGTGTTTGTTTTCTTCAGGGTGTTTGGAGCATACGCTGATAAAAAGCCGCTCAGCGTCTGACTCAAACAGGCTTTGTTCATCTGCCACTTCCTCATTAATTAAGTTTTCCTCCCTTCTCTCTTCCCCTCTGCTCCCCCCGCTGTTCTTCTCCTCTGGTCCTCTTCTCTCGCTCTCTCTCACTCCCCCTCTCTCTCACTCCCCCTCTCTCTCATTCCCTTTCTCATTTTTGTCTACAGCAGCTCATGCGGGAGCGACAGCAGATGGCCAGCCGTCCCTTTGCCTCGGTTGCCGTGGCGCTGGATGTAAGCGTCGGCCAGGAACAGGAAGAGCTGCTGCAGGGGCAGGTGGAGGTGGGTACCTAACACATCTCATTAGCATATTGTTGTCCACCGCGATGGTGATATCGTGGAATACAGGCTTGGCACCGAGATCGCCCACAGTATCCTCTGTTGTGTGTAGACACTGAAGCGTGGGTGTGAGAAAGCAGGGTTTCATGACTTGAAATGCAAAACATATGTGGCCAACTTAAACAAATACTGAAGGCACTGTGGGAATTCACACAACAAAGAACATATCCAGAGTTTAGCGTGGCCATATCCGGAAAAGCTAGTTTGTTAAGAAATATGAACATTCTGAAAACCAATTCCTTTTCTTGCTGTGTCCCCAATAACATGGGTTAGGTCCTTTCATGTTATCCTTTTCAGCACCGTTACGCAACTATGGTGGATTCATAACCAACCCAGCGCAGTACAGCTCGGCTAATCTTGGCTCGGCTCGTCTCAGTAGTATAAAAAGGGTTTAACTAGTTTGCCTCCTATATATGACTTCCTGAATTGTGTTCCCACACACCCGCTATGCGTATTGCGTATGATCTGATAATCTACCTCTGAAAATCCTTAGTGGTTTTGTGAGTTTTCCAGGTCTTTGCTTCATTAAAGATTTACCGGCTCTACCACAAATCTCTGTAACAGCTGCCGCCTGCCGGCCAGTCCACAACCGGCTTTAATGGAATTGATAGTGAGTGTCAGGGGGGGGCAAAGTATGCTCTGATAATGCATTATTCCTGGTATACCTATTAATATAGTAGATGGTAGAATTATACTGCATGGGCACATAACCTATGTTAGCAGTAAGCCCTTAGAGGAGTGTTTTCCCCCATAGCTAACTCTACAGCATCCATCGGTGTCCAACCCAAAATAGTGTTTGTTGTTATTTTCCTGTTTCTCCCATTTTGAGCTCCTGAAGGTGAAAAACATTGAAATGGAACGGTATCTTCACGTAAAGGTTAATTAAGTAACATCTGGTGTTGCTCCACAGAGACTATTTAGCATAATTGCATAGTAAATAAGAAAATTGTGTACAACAGTGTACTTGCGGGAAAATAAGTGGATTCATAATCGGATTTCATACATCATTTACACAGTTACTGTGTAAAAGCAAGTTCTGGACCTGTGTTTTTATGTACAGGTGTATTTTGGCCAAAGCCATTTGCAAAAGGTGCACAGGAGGGCTTTTCAAATGTTTACTCTGCATTTTGATATGCTGATGACATTTTACGAGCAGCGAAAAGCGTGGAATTGGATTAAAGTCCCAAAAACTAGAAACGGGGCTGCAGGAAGGGTACATACAGCATATCAAAAAATGACTGGATTGATAAGTGTAATTTATTTGAATGCAGTGTTGTGTTTGTATTCAATGGACATACACGTGAGGAGGTTGGCACATGTTTCCTTACCTGTCCTCTGAACAGATGGATGACACAGTGGCTTAAGCCCTTTCTCAATGACCATGAGTGGAGCAGTTAGCTAATGTGCGCTAAGTGGAGATGAGGTTTTTCACACAACTTCTAGGCGCTGGTAAAACTGTATTTCACACACTGTTCTGAATTATGCTATTCAGAACATGCGAGATGAACTTAAGAGTGTTTCAAAGATATTCCCTTTCCTGAGAATCTTCAAAGAACCAGCTGCAATTATTGACATCTGGTAAAAGTCAGGCAAACGAGCGACCGTCTGTTATTTACTCAGAGAAATACAGTACACCATTTTTGTTTCAAAACCGGCATCTGGTTAAGATGAACAAGACAGAGGTCATTGGAGGCATGAATTACTAACATATGTATTGGTTTAAAATCATCTATGTGCCTGCAAATTGTCTCTAAATGGTTGCAGAAAATCAGACAAGTATGCAATGAAAAACCGCACAAACATAAGTTATTTCCTAATGTCATCAGAGTGGTCTATGGAAGACAAGCGATCTAAAGTAGAGACTATGAACGAGTAATGTAAGTAATGTGGCATGTCATTATAAAGACATACAATAGCGGTATCATCAGAAGACAATCAAACCAAATCGAACATCCAGTGTTGGGTATTTTGCCTTGGCCTGGGTCTGTAGTATTGAGGAGACGCCTTGCCCTGTGATCCAGGTACATCAAAGTGGAGAGATTCATTGCGTAGGTGTGTAGCCTGAGGCCAAAGGTGATTAAAATAGGTCCTAGGCTCCAATCATTTCTCCCCTACCCTCCCCTGCCGTTGATAAAGGATGTCTGGAGCAGTTATTATTCATCGGTGACCTGAGGGCTCTCTAGTCCCCAGACTGCTGTAAAACCGGCCTGTTAGACCACACCAGATTGGACCTGACAGGTAGCTTACTAAAACACCCACAGCCCTTACACATACACACACACACACACACACACACACAAACACCACACCTGGATCCTGTTCATTGTCTCTGAACTGGAGTGAACGGCATGGAAATGGAAGTGGTACACAAATACCACACAGAATAAAACAGCTGGGTTGAGTTCCTGCACTTACTCAGTAAAAAACAATCGAATCAAATTGTATTGGTCACATACACGTGATTAGCAGATGTTATTGCGGGTGTAGCGAAATGCTTGTGCTTCTAGCTACGACAGTGCAGTAATATCTAACAAGTAATATCTAACAAATTACACAACATATACCTAATACACACAAATCCAAGTAGGAATGAATTAAGACTATATACATATGGACGAGCAATGTCAGAGCGGAACGGGCTAAGATGTAGTAGAATAGTATAGAAACAGTACAGTTGAAGTCGGAAGTTTACATACACTTAGGTTGGAGTCATTAAAATTCGTTTTTCAACCACTCCACAAATGTCTTGTTAACGAACTATAGTTTTGGCAAGTCGGTTAGGACATCTACTTTGTGCATGACGCAAGTCAGTTTTCCAACAATCGTTTACAGTCAAATTATTTCACTTGTAATTCACTGTATCACAATTCTGGTGGGTCAGAAGTTTACAAACTAAGTTGACCGTGCCTTTAAACAGCTTGGAAAATTCCAGAAAATTATGTCATGGCTTTAAAAGCTTCTGATAGGCTAATTGACATTATTTGAATCAATTGGAGGTGTACCTGTAGATGTATATCAAGGCCTACCTTCAAACTCAGTGCCTCTTTGATTGACATGGGAAAATCAAAAGAAATCAGTCAAAAATTGTAGACCTCAACAAGTCTGGTTTATCCTTAGGAGCAATTTCCAAATGCCTGAAAGTACCACGTTAATCTGTACAAACAATAGTACGCAAATATAAACGCCATGGGACCACGCAGTCGTCATACCGCTCAGGAAGGAGACGCGTTTTGTCTCCTAGAGATGAACGTACTTTGGTGCGAAAAGTGCAAATGAATCACAGAACAACAGCAAAGGACCTTGTGAAGATGCTGGAGAAAACCGGTACAAAAATATCTATATCCACAGTAAAAACGAGTCCTATATCGACATAACCTGAAAGGCAGCTCAGCAAGGAAGAAGACACTGCTCCAATCCAGCCATAAAAAAGCCAGATTACGGTTTGCAACTGCACACGGAGACAAAGATCATGAAACAAAAATAGAACTGTTTGGCCATAATGACCATCACTATGTTTTGAGGAAAATGGGGGAGACTTGCAAGCCAAAGAACACCATCCCAAATGTGATGCACAGGGATGGCAGCATCATGTTGAGGGGTGGTTTGCTGCAGGATGGACTGGTGCACTTCACAAAATAGATGGCATCATGAGGGAGGAAAATTACGAACTATAGTTTTGGCAAGTCGGTTAGGACATCTACTTTGTGCATGACGCAAGTCAGTTTTCCAACAATCGTTTACAGTCAAATTATTTCACTTGTAATTCACTGTATCACAATTCTGGTGGGTCAGAAGTTTACAAACTAAGTTGACCATGCCTTTAAACAGCTTGGAAAATTCCAGAAAATTATGTCATGGCTTTAAAAGCTTCTGATAGGCTAATTGACATTATTTGAATCAATTGGAGGTGTACCTGAAGATGTATATCAAGGCCTACCTTCAAACTCAGTGCCTCTTTGATTGACATGGGAAAATCAAAAGAAATCAGTCAAAAATTGTAGACCTCAACAAGTCTGGTTCATCCTTAGGAGCAATTTCCAAATGCCTGAAGGTACCACGTTAATCTGTACAAACAATAGTACGCAAATATAAACGCCATGGGACCACGCAGTCGTCATACCGCTCAGGAAGGAGACGCGTTTTGTCTCCTAGAGATGAACGTACTTTGGTGCGAAAAGTGCAAATGAATCACAGAACAACAGCAAAGGACCTTGTGAAGATGCTGGAGAAAACCGGTACAAAAATATCTATATCCACAGTAAAAACGAGTCCTATATCGACATAACCTGAAAGGCAGCTCAGCAAGGAAGAAGACACTGCTCCAATCCAGCCATAAAAAAGCCAGATTACGGTTTGCAACTGCACACGGAGACAAAGATCATGAAACAAAAATAGAACTGTTTGGCCATAATGACCATCACTATGTTTTGAGGAAAATGGGGGAGACTTGCAAGCCAAAGAACACCATCCCAAATGTGATGCACAGGGATGGCAGCATCATGTTGAGGGGTGGTTTGCTGCAGGATGGACTGGTGCACTTCACAAAATAGATGGCATCATGAGGGAGGAAAATTACGAACTATAGTTTTGGCAAGTCGGTTAGGACATCTACTTTGTGCATGACGCAAGTCAGTTTTCCAACAATCGTTTACAGTCAAATTATTTCACTTGTAATTCACTGTATCACAATTCTGGTGGGTCAGAAGTTTACAAACTAAGTTGACCGTGCCTTTAAACAGCTTGGAAAATTCCAGAAAATTATGTCATGGCTTTAAAAGCTTCTGATAGGCTAATTGACATTATTTGAATCAATTGGAGGTGTACCTGAAGATGTATATCAAGGCCTACCTTCAAACTCAGTGCCTCTTTGATTGACATGGGAAAATCAAAAGAAATCAGCCAAAAATTTAGATTTAGATTTGAATCTTTTTTTAAAAACTTTTGTTCTGCTACACATTTATATCAGGAAACATTGCCCCCAAAAATGTACACACACAGATTTTTTTATTTTTATATCCACAGTAAAAACGAGTCCTATATCGACATAACCTGAAAGGCAGCTCAGCAAGGAAGAAGACACTGCTCCAATCCAGCCATAAAAAAGCCAGATTACGGTTTGCAACTGCACATGGAGACAAAGATCATGAAACAAAAATAGAACTGTTTGGCCATAATGACCATCACTATGTTTTGAGGAAAATGGGGGAGACTTGCAAGCCAAAGAACACCATCCCAAATGTGATGCACAGGGATGGCAGCATCATGTTGAGGGGTGGACTGAGGGATGGACTGGTGCACTTCACAAAATAGATGGCATCATGAGGGAGGAAAATTACGTGGATACACTAAAGCAACATCTCAAGACATCAGTCAGGAAGTTAAAACTTGGTCGCAAATGGGTCTTCCAAATGGACATTGACCCCAAGCATACTTCCAAAGTAGTGGAAAAATGGCTTCCAAATGGACATTGACCCCAAGCATACTTCCAAAGTAGTGGAAAAATGGCTTAAGGACAATAAATTTAAGGTATTGGAGTGGCCATCACAAAGCCCTGACCTCGATCCCATAGAAAAGTTGTGGGCGGAATTGAAAAAGTGTGTGTGAGCAAGGAGGCCTACAAATCTGACTCAGTTACACCAGCTCTGTCAGGAGGAATGGGCCAAACTTCACCGAACTTATTGTGGGAAGCTTGTGGAAGGCTACCCGTAAAGTTTGACCCAATTTAAACAATTTAAAGGTAATGCTACCAAATACTAATTGGCTGTATGCAAACTTCTGAGCCACTGGGAATGTGATGAATTAAATCAAATCTGAAATAGATCATTCTCTCTACTATTATTCTGGCATTTCACATTCTTAAAACGAAGTGGTGATCCTAACTGACCTAAGACGGGGAATTTTTACTAGGATTAAATGGCAGGAATTGTAAAGAAAATGAGTTTAAATGTACTTGGCAAAGGTGTATGTCATCTTCCAGTTGTATATACATATGAGATGAATAATGCCAGATATGTAAACATTAAGTGACTAAGATACCGTAGAATAGTATAGAATACAGTATATACATATGCGATGAGTAATGCCAGATATGTAAACATTCCTTAAATTGGCCAGTGATTCCTAGTCTATGCTTATAGGCAGCAGCCTCTAATGTGATAGTGATGGTTGTTTAACAGTCAGATGGCCTCTCGGTCTCAGCGTTGATGCACCTGTACTGACCTCGCTTTCTGGATGATAGCGGGGTGAACCAGCAGTGGCTCGGGTGGTTGATGTCCTTGATGATCTTTTTGGCCTTCCTGTGACAACGGGTGCTATAGTTGTCCTGGAGGGCAGGTAGTTTTCCCCCTGTAATGTGTTGGGCAGACCCCATCACCCTCTGGAGAGCTTTGTGGTTGCGGGCTGTGCAGTTGCCGTAGCAGGCGGTGATACAGCCCGACAGGATGCTTTCAATTGTGCATCTGTAAAAAAAAAAGTGTGAGTGTTTTAGGTGACAAACCAAATTTCTAAAGCCTCCTGAGGTTAAAGAGGCTCTGTTGCGCATTCTTCAGCACACTGTCTGTGTGGCTGGTCCATTTCAGTTTGTCAGTGATGTATATGCCAAGGAACTTGAAGCTTTCCACCTTCTCCTCTGCGGTCCCGTCAATATAGATAGGGGGGTGCACCCTAGGTGCACGCCACACAAGCGTTGTCAAGAGTTGAACGACACGCACAAAGACAACCAGTTTTATTCTAAGGGGAAAAGACCCCAGTCTTGAGCCTATAATAACCATAACCAGTGAACTACCCATCTCGGAGGTAGATCACCCCCCCTCCTCTAAATCTAATCACGGTGCTCCAAATGACTGGGCCACAGAATAAAACAAGAGGTAACTCATCAGCATCAATCACGTACCTACCAGATCCATAACATCCACGTAGCGTCGTAAAGCTGATGAGCCTACAGGAACGAGCATCTGTAAGACGCCCGGACACATCTCGCCTTCCATCCCAGAGTGATATATGGCGCTGGGGGTTTTCATAATGCTATTTAAAGGGGAGAAATGAATCAATTTTCATATCTAATGTTTTAATGCGCTGTATTTATTTTCCAATCTTGGGGATTTAATGCGCTGGGGCGGAGGGTAATGAAAGGAGCAGCGAGGAGATAAAGAATATTTATGACACCTGGGAGAAATGGGCTGTGTTTGGAGCCTTTTACTTGTGTGTTTTATCAGCACCCACAAAGCCAATGATCTCATCAGAGAGAGAACAAGGGGAGAACACAGATGGAATAAACCTACATCTGGAGCTACACGTAGAAATACATGAAAGCACCAACAAAAACACACATTTACACACTCACACACCTTCCATCATTGTCAATTATTAATTGTACATACAGTACCAGTCAAAAGTTTGGACACACCCACTCATTCAAAAGATTTGTATTTGTGCTATTTTCTACATTGTACAATAGTAGTAAAGACATCAAAACTATGAAACAACACATTTGGAATCATGTAGTAACCCAAAATGTATTAAACAAGAATTGTAGATTTCATTTGCTGGGTGGCGATGTGGATGTGTTGGTTTAAACACCAACATTGTGTGAGAGAGGCTTCATAGCTATGATCCTTTCCATATAAAATTACCCATGAGCACCAGCATGTGAACTTCATAAGAGCATGTCAAATTGGGTGTCAAGTGAAAGCTTTGTTGCATGTTGAAATGAAGACATGGTGGGGGGGTGCTAGAGAGCGTGCTATGGAATATATGGATTGTTAGAGCTCTGCTCAATTGTTAAACAAATTCATATTGCTCTTAATCTCTCACAACCTATAATTTCAGACATTGTCTGACGAGGAAAAGGCACCAAAATAGGCGGCGCTAAACAAGATAATTTGGACGAGAGAGACAACAGACCAATGCCAACATCGCTGACCCACAAGGAGTTAGCTGAAGATGCTAGCTCCCAAGAGCTCCTTACAGAACCCACTCAGAGTGACCTACTGGCCACTATAAACTCATGAAGGTGGACACAAGGTTGGCTCATATATCAAAGAGTATTGGGACTTTGACAGAAACTGTGAAGGCAATCAAGGGCAGGGTGCATGAGGTCGAGCAGACGACAATCGATCACGAGGCCAGGCTACAGGACATTGAGAAACAGTGCAAAATGACAACAAAGCCCTGAAAGCTCGACTGGAAATGCTCAAATCGCATTCTGAGAAATGGAGACCCACTGAATTTGTATCGGAACTGATACCGGCACTGCTGGGGATGTAACACAAAACGCCCTTCCTGATCGGCCGAGCACATAGATTACAAGCAACAATGCCAGCCAAGGGAGCACTACCAAGGCCATTCATTGCACATTCATTGCACAGCTGCACTACCCTTTATACCTGAGATCTCATCCACAAGCTGTCAAGTCAACAGTTCCCCCTTAACTACAAAGGAGCAAGGGTGTCTTTCTACCCAGATCTTACTTTAGAGGTAAGGAACCAACGGAAAGAGTATGATGAGCTGCACATTTAATGCAGGGCGGCCAGCATCCGATATGGATTCCTCTTCCCAGCCCGGTCCAAGGTGACTGGCGAGGGATCAACACGTATGTTTTACACCCCAAAATATGCCGAACTGTTCTTGGCAAGCAAGCGCCCTGTCTAAGAATCCAGAACTGCTGCGTCAGCCGCCTATGTGGCCAAATACAGGCCAGAAATGTTATTGTTTATATAGCACTGTTCAGCCTATCATGTTTTATTCCCACTCACCCCCCTAATGTGAGAGTTAAGTGTTATTATTTTTTTTAAATTATACAGTACCAGTCAAAAGTTTGGACACACCTACTCATTCAAGGGTATTTTCTTTATTTGTACTATTTTCTACATTGTAGAATAGTCGTTAAAACATCAAAACTATGAAATAACACATATGGAATCATATAGTAACCACCGTTTACCTTGATGACAGCTTTGCACACTCTTGGCATTCTCTCAACCAGCTTCACCTGGAATGCTTTTCCAACAGTCTTGAAGGAGTTCCCACATATGCTGAGCACTTGTTTGCTGCTTTTCCTTCTTTCTGTGGTCAAACTCATCCCAAACCATCTCAATTGGGTTGATGTCAGGTGATTGTGGAGGCAAGGTCATCTGATGCAGCACTTACGGTCAGATGCCGTAAGTGCTGCATGGTGGTCTGTTTGAAACATGTAAGTATTACAGACTCGGTCAGGGAGAGGTTGAAAATGTCAGTGAAGACACTTGCCAGTTGGTCCGTGCATGCTTTAAGTACACTGGGTATCTCGCAGCTGGGTTTCCCTTTGTAGTCCGTAATATTTTTCAATCCCTTCCACATCCGACGAGCATCAGAGCCGGTGTAGTAGGATTCAACCTTACTTTTGTATTGACGCTTTGCCTGTTTGATGGTTCGTTTGAGGGCATAGCAGGATTTCTTATAAGCATCCGGACTTATTGAGGAAGTTGGTGACTGAGGTGTTATACTCCTCAATGCCATTGGATGAATCCCCGAACATATTCCAGTCTGTGCTAGCAAAACAGTCCTGTAGCGTAGCATCCGCGTCATCTGGCCACTTCCTTATTGAGCGAGTCACTGGTACTTCCTGCTTTAGTTTTTGCTTGTAAGCGGGAATCAGGAGGAAATAATTATGGTCAGATTTGCCAAATGGAGGGTGAGGGAGAGCTTTGTATGCATCTCTGTGTGTGGAGTAAAGGTGGTCTAGAGTTGTTTTTCTTCTGGTTGCACATGTGACATGGTAGAAATGAGGTAAAACGGATTTAAGTTTACCTGCATTAAAGTCCCCGGCCAGTAGGTGTGCCGGTTCTGGATTAGCATTTTCTTGTTTGCTTGTGGCCTTTGTCATGACTGGCCTGTTAAAGCCAGTTTACCGTGGACCACAATCCTACAGGGGGGTGGTTTATGACACCTCCCGTCCATTGTAAATCTTAAGACAGCAGACAAAAACCATTTGTCCTCTTGTATGGAGGAATGGAATGTATGATGGGCCTATGGAGAACCTACCTCAGAACAGCAACATGCAATAAATGGGCTTTGTGACAATATGTTTAGTCAGCCAAAATGGTGGTAATTACGATAGATGGAATATGAAAATGAATGTCGTTTTTGTCATGTTATTAAATGTTAAATGACGACGTTACAACGAAAACATTATAACTTTAAGAGATTTCATAATATGTATCTGATATTTGCATACTGTACGTTGTGTGGAAAATGTCCAGATCAAAGAGAATGTTTTTGTAAAGATGAAATGTGAAGTTGTCTAAATTGGAAAAAATCCCTCGTAACTAGTGATGCCCAGAGAACTTGTCATAGATACGGAAACGCCCCTTTCTGACCCAAAGGTATAAAACATGTGAATTAAGAATTTACAAAGCAGACTCAGTGACGCGCTACAGACGCGCTACAGCCAAGGTCAGAGTTAGTCGCAACCCCAAAACGCAACACGAGGTTGAAGAAGACAAAGGAACCTTTTAACAATCTATGCAATCTCTGAGCTATGTCTAAGAGGGTGAATTCAAGCAGGACCACCCGGTTACCACACTCAAAGGAATCGTGTGTCTGAACTGCTTTCATTCCTATACTGGAGCCCTGAGCTACACGCAGGGACGGACTGGGAATGAAAAATGTCCCAGGACTTTTTGACTCGGACCGGCCCACCACCCCCTCAGCGATACACCACCACCCACAGAACCCACGCCACACTTTATGTTAACAAGATTACTGAACAATATTTATAACAATAACTTTAGTAAAATCGATGTAAAAATAGAACAAGGGAAATGTGTTGCTCTTAGGAGGAGGCTGGCTGGAAGGAGCACATATTGGCACAATGGCACTGGCAGCAAGGTGGCAAGAATCTCTGTAACCATTTGACCAGTAAAATAAATAATACAGGAAGACATGTGTTGGTGAAAAGACTGGTGAGTAGCCAAATCATAGAATGATATAAAAATATACATATTTCCTACCTCAAATTAGCAATTTCTGCAGCAGCTCACTTCTCTCAGCAATGCCATCTATAACCAGGTCACTGTCCAGGTTCGTTAAAACATCTCGCTCAGTAGCCATGAGCATAAAAGCCTCCAGGTGCTGTTGAGATAGAGTGCTCCTGAGCCTACTCTTGATGAATTTCAGAGTAGAGAAGCTCCACTCACAAGCTACCTGGATTACTGACAGGGTAAGTAGAAACTTGTAAGCAAGGCCCAGAATGTGGTATGCGTCGGTCAATAGGTTGTACTGACTAAGAATACGGTAGCAACACACTGGACAGTCACCATCTCCACCTCATCTTCATTTCCTTCAGGTTCATGATCCTCCATAGTCCTGGGTGTTTGTTCTTCAAATCCCGATTGTTTTAACCTAGTCCACTGTTCTGCCAGACTCATGAGCTCACTCTGTAAATTGGCCACCGTTGCTCTGCTGTCAAATTTGATCAAACATTTGCTTAGTTCTTGAAGGGCTGTGTGTGGAAGGTCACTGGCACTGGATGGTAGCTGACTACATTTTTAGGGTCCAGAAGAGCCATGTCGGCATACAAAGTGCCATTACTCAGAAATCGCAGATGGGAGGCTATCTATAACTGTATCCAGAATTTGATTATGGACACCAATCCCGTATGCACTCTCTGCCCCAGTAAAATATTCATCTTGTGCCATAGTTTTCTTCTTTCGAGCCCTTTTTGTTGGCTGAGTGGTCTCTAACTCCAGCTCTGTTTCCTCATCCCATTCCTGCAACTTCCTGTTGGCCCACTGAACAAATGTGTCTGCAGCTGCCTTGATTTTTTTCAAAATCTCTTGCCATTCCTTTCAGCTGCTCCTCTATAGACACAAACATACGATGCGCAGACAGAATGTCCATTCCACTTGTTTGAAGATATTTTGAGACTGGTGATGTGACCTGAAATTTTCTGAGGAATGTCTGAGCTGTAAGTATTGTTTCATACTTCAGCAACCCCTCAATGTATCCTTGTGCCTTGACCTGTGCCTCCAAAAACCTTTTTTAAGGCACTGTCTTTAGCCCACCAGCTTGTCTCTCCAATTGGAGCAAGACTTCTGTGTCTTGGGTCCTTGCTCTCCTTTTCCCAAAATGTTCATCCTCTTGTAGGATTCACAGAAGAACACAGCTATGTTGTTAATGAGAGAAAAAAGTGACCCAGTTGCCAAGATACTCTCTGTTGTGTCTGCCAAAACAAGGTTCACAATGTGTGCATAGCACCACACATGCACTTGATTGGTGGACTTTGCAGAGAGCAGGGCAGAGAAACCTTTATTCTGGCCTTACTGGAGGCTCCATCAGTGGAAATGCCAATGTACTTGCTGATGTCAAGCTTCATGTTTTCCAGTACTTCACTCCGTACCTGGAGGAAGTATTGTCCGGTGGATGCCTCGCATTTCACCACAGCCACAAGCCTCATGGATGACGTTCGTCACATATCTGACTATGACAGAGCATTGGTCTTGTGTTGTAATGTCCTGCGTAGTGGAAATCTGGACCTAAAACATACCAGGTTCCTGGAGTTCACTTGCTATGGTGGCCTGCATTGTGTGTTGGATGGTGGTAATCATGTTGATAATAGAGTAATTAGAGAGGCTCTGCCCCCTCTTGACCCAGACTCATGCAGTTTTTTTTGCTTTTCTCTATGCAGGCAGTGAGATATTCTTTCATACTCAGGTTGTGCTTTCCCAGCAGAATGATAATCTCTAAAAAGTTGCCATGGTCAATGCTGCTGTCATCTAGCGTATAAGCTGCTTCAGACTGCATGCCTCTGTCACTCAGACCTCTCTTGCTTATGACTTTAACAACATCTATAATGCACTCTAGCACTTGCCTTCTTCTGCACACTTGCTCTCAATGAGCAGACATCTGAATGCCGATGAACAGGCTCTAAAAATGACCTTTGGAGGACCTTAGCAAGTAGGCCTCAGCATAACCTCTATGCATAATGCTCCTCCAATCCATGTCCATGTTTCAGTCTGCCATTCCATTCATGAATGGGCTGTTCTCTGTAGGCTTTGAAATGCAATACAAGTGAAGCAGAATAAAGCATGGCTGTCTTCACTGTATGATAGCCACTTCCTGTTGGTCCCATCACAAAAGAAAACCTTCTGCACCACAGACTTTTCACTTTTGTTGGGGGTGGAAACTAAAAAACATATCTAGGTCCCCTGACTTTGGCCTCTTAATGCAAATGGGTTGACAGTGGCATCCTGGCTCTGGCACAATCTAAATCTGTCCACTGCAGATGCACTATTCTCAACCTGGATGAGTAATTAGTATAAATTAATATATTAGTATAATATTATAACATTAAATAAAAAGTATAATGTTACTATAATAGTGTAATGTTAGTATAATATTAATATATTCATTATGTAATGTTAGTATATATATATATACTTTCATATAATAGTATACTATATACCACTAGTATAATATTCCAATTGGACAATACAGAAGTTTTAAGAAATACACAACCAACATTTATAATTTGTGTAAGTTTTGTTCCGTCATTAAATCCTTGTGGAAGAAAAATAATCTACATTGGTGGTTAGTCTCTAATTTGTTAATGCTAAGTACTAACTTGTCAATAATCATAACCATTCATGCATAACAATGAGTTCAACATTTCGAAAGTTTGCTGTAGCATGTCAACCTTTTTTTAATGTCCCGCCCCATCCAGGCTGTGATTGGTCGGTTCACGAAAAGTGACATTGACGAGCGCTTGTTTCAACAAAAGGCACAATATAGCTAAATAGCCAGCTAGCCAAACCCAAACATTGCTTATCTTATCCCTATTCTCTTCTATCTTACTGCTTCAGCTGCAAAACCTTGACTAACAGTTGAACTAGTATCACTGGGCTCAATGGGCTGCTCTCTCTCCTCTCTGCTGCCAGTGCCTTCAGGCTCGCTAGGCTGAGATGATTGACTGCTAACGGCGCCAAATTAATAATTTGTTATTTAAAACAATTTGGCTGCATCAGCCTAAAGGGACTTCAACCTCTTCCCTCTTAGCTCTTCAGCACCATCTTTATGTTTGTTGTCTTTTTGTTTGTCCATCTTGCTCCACTCCAATATTTATTCAAATGTCACCACTTAACAAAAATGGGAAAGGGGCGGGTCCCAGGTGAAGTTAGAATGGACTGGACCAAAAGTAATTGGCTGGGAGAGAGAGGCTGACAGATTTAATACCCAACCACAGTGGCAGTGGGCCAGCAGCCCACTCGCCTGGGCCAGTCAGACACATAGCACGTGGTTATTTTTATTTAAGCGGGGGCTGGGGTTATTTATATTTTGTGTTGCATCAGACCCAATTGTCAAAACTCCCGGTGCTCCAGCTGGCCAGTCCGTCATTGGCTACATGGCTGACTGTACTCAGAAGACCCCATTCAGAATAAGGGCGAGGAAACAGACCACTAAGAGAAAGGACACTGTCATAATGTGGACAATCAGAGAGTTACACCCGGTAACCAAAGATGTGCCGTCATCAGAGGAGAAGTTGAACCCGGTCCACGAAGACACCCCATCGGAGATCTTCGACAAGTAATTACATAATTATATTCTGAACCATAGGAGCGGCAGTTCGGGGCAAGGTGTTAGGGCTAAACTAAGCATAGTTTACAAATGTATCCATGTGTGCTTTTCTCTTGTGCACTCTTTCTTTTTCTCTCTTTTTAAATCCCCATTTTGTGTCACATGTGTCATACTGTTCTAAACAATGGCCTAGACTGTGTGTTTTTGTATGTGTATCTTATATTATCATTTTAGCTTGTTAGTAAATAAATCATCAACTCAATTGGTGTGGTACGGCCTCATTTAGTGGGACTCGGGTTTGTGCAGATTCCCAGATTATGAGACGTTCAGGTTGAGACTGTAGAGGAAATTAATTCATTAGTGACTGTTGTAAAATTGATATTCTGATATTCTTGAGTTAATTTGGGAAATGGAAACTCAATAAAAACAAACTTTCCCATGGTGCCCCAGGTTACTGAGTTAATGATTACCTGAATCATTTAATCACGTAATTATAAACAGTTAATGATTTGATAAATAGCAGTCGTCACATTAATCAATACAATGGCATGACACCTTATACAGCTCATTGAGTGTGGTCTTAGTGCCAGCATCGGTTTGTGGTGGTAAATAGACGGCTACGAATAATATAGATGAGAACTCTCTTGGTAGATAGAATACCTCATGATAAGTGTAGACCATACTATCTCAGGCGAGCAGAACCTTGAGACTTCTTTAATATTTGACATTGCGCACCAGCAGTTATTGACAAATAGACACACACCCCCGTCCCTCGTCTTACCAGACGCCAGACAGCTCTATATTATCTGTGTCTTTGTTCACCCACGTCTCGGTGAAACATAAGATTTTACAGTTTTTACTCTTCCGTTGGTAGGATAGTCTTAATCTTAGATCGTCTAGTTTGTTTTCCAATGATTGCGCATTGGCCAATAATATAGAGGGAAGTGGTGGTTTAGCTACTCGTCAGCTAATTCTTACATGGCACCCCGCCCTCCTCCCCCTTTTTCTCCATCTTTTCTTCATGCTGATGACGGTGATTTGGGCCTTGTCAGTATATCCTTTGCATCAGACTCATTAAAGAAAAAATCTTTGTCCCTTTGTGAATAATCCCTGTTCTCATGTGCTCTTTTTGGTCATAAGAGATGGTAGCAGTAACAATATGTACAAAATGAGTTACAAACAATGCAAAAATAAATAAATAATTAGCATATTTGGTTAGGAGCCCGTAAATCGGCAGCCATCCCCTCTGGCGCCATTATATTATATCAATCTAAGCTCGCCATACACTGTGTACTGGTGGGAAATGGGGACAATTCAGCAGTGAAAAATCTTCCTGGATGGTATTCTGCTTTCAGTTTCTGGTAGAAACCTATCTTACTGCTCTGTCTCTCTCTCTCACTCACCCCATAGCAGTTTGTTTAGTTGGAAACAGCAGGTGGGGACGTTTTTCCTTGTTGGAGAAATGTTGCTTGTCCCAACGTAAACTTCTGAGTTGTAAGCTCCTCTGTTGAGCTTCTTCTTTCAAAGGGAGAAATACTGTAAGAACGAACAATGCAGAGTTTGTTCTTGGCCGATGTGGAATCTTTTCTGTTAAATGTACCTAGTGTTACCCTTTTGGACGGAATTAAGTATTTCCCTCAATATTTCAGTCACCAGTTCACAGGCCTTCCATCTAACTGTGGTAAGCCTGCCGTGTTATATTATTCTACGTTTTGGGTCGGAATATCTGGATATTTATTCCCCAGCCTGTCACAGTACTGCGTTTCAAACACGTTTCCTCCTTTACTCTAAAATGCCTCCTAGATCCATGCCCCATAAAGGGCTCACATGAAACGTCCAAAAATAACGCCTTCAGTCCACTGCCTTCTCTGGAGGACCTGCACAGTGTTCACCCCTGCTTTACAAGCTCCTCTACAGTCAACCTACAAGTCAGCCAGGGAGAGGCTCTGAGAGGATCAGTGAGACGTGTAAGACGAGCCGACCCATCCATCCCCCATACCCTCTGCATTTCCTCACATATCCCTCCCTTCCCTCACTCCTCCTCCGGAGTGTAATGGTTAGCCTGTCTCTTCTCCGGCTGTCTCCGATTTAGCTGACCCATCAAACGGTCACATTAAGTCTGAAACATTGGATAGATTATTTTCATAACGCTTGGCTTTGTGTTTGAGGCGAGAACAGGACAGAACAGATCTGATTTACACCGCCGGCCTGGGCTGGGTACCAGATGTACTGCTGTTCCGTTGTTAGCGGATGTAGAGAGAGTGATAAAATGGAATATGTGGACTGTTCTGACAATGCAGCAAGTGTCATACAGAATCACCTATTAGCACAAGGACAACAACATGTCATACTGCTAATGGCTGTGCAATTGACACTGTCTTTGTGATAAGAGGAAAAGTCAATAGGCTCTGTCATTGTGTAGTGAGGCTGGGCAGGTTGACATTGACTCACACGTCAAATAAAATAAAACTGTATTTGTCACATACGCCGAATACAACAGGTGTAGACTTTACCATGAAATGCTTACTTATGAGCACTTTCCCAACCATGCAGATTTTAAAAAGTTTGAAAATTAGCACAAAATCGTAAATACCTACCACAATAAAATAACAATAATAAGGCTATATGCAAAGAGTACTGGTAAATAGTCACCTAGCTGTGGGAACAAGTTAGTTGAGGTGATTGGGGGTAATGTGTACATGTAGGTAGAGTAGGGGTAATAGTGATTAGGCAATCATGATAGTTAATAAACAGAGTAGCAGCAGCGTGCGTGTGTGTGTGTGTGTGTGTGTGTGTGTGTGTGTGTGTGTGTGTGTGTGTGTGTGTGTGTGTGTGTGTGTGTGTGTGTGTGTGTGTGTGTGTGTGTGTGTGTGTGTGTGTGTGTGTGTGTGTGTGTGTGTGTGTGTGTGTGTGTGTGTGTGTGTGTGTGAGCATGTGTACTGTGTGTGTATGTGTGTGTTGGAGTGTCAGTGTAGTATGTGTGAGTGTGTGGGTAGAGTCCAGTGAGTGTGCATAGAGTTCAAGAGAGTTTGTGGGAAAAAAAGGGGGTCAATGCAAATAGTCCAGGTAGCCATTTCCTTAACTGTTCAGCAGTCTTATGGCTTGTGGGTAAAAGCTGTTCAGGATCCTTTTGGTCCCAGACTTGGTGCTCCGGTTCCGCTTGCCGTGAGTTAGCAGAGAGAACAGTCTATGACTTGGGTGGCTGGATTATTTTGACAATTTGTAGGGCCTTCCTCTGACACCGCCTGGTATAGAGGTCCTGGATGGCAGGGAACTTGGCCCCATTGGTGTACTACGCCGTACGCACTACCCTCTGTAGCACCTTGCGGTCGGATGCCAAGGAGTTGCCATACCAAGCGGTGATGCAGCCAGTCAAGATGCTCTCAATGGTGCAGCTGTATCATTTTGGGGGGATAAAGAAGGCCTATGCTAAATCTTTTCAGCCTTGCGGTCGGATGCCAAGGAGTTACTATACCAAGCAGTGATGGAGCTAGTCAATATGATCTCAATGGTGCAGCTGTAGAACGTCTGGGGGATCTGAGGGCCTATGCTAAATCTTTTCAGCCACCTGAGAGGGAAGAGGTGTTGTCGTGCCCTCTTCATGACTGTGTTGGTGTTTTTGGATCATGATAGGTTCTTAGCGATGTGGACACTGGGGAACTTGAAGCTCTCGATACCGCTCCACAACATGTCCTTCGATGTGAATAGGGGCATGCTTGGCTCTCCTTTTCCTGTAGTCCACGATCAGCTCCTTTGTCCTGCTAATGTTGAGGGAGAAGTTGTTGTACTGGCACCACACTGGCACCTTCCTATAGGATGTCTCATTGTTGTCAGTGATCAGGCCTACCACGTCATGTTGTCTGCAAACTTAGTGATGGTGTTGGAGTTGTGGAGGGGACTAAGCTGTGTTGAAGGTCAGCATGGCGGTTGTGTTGTTGCCTATTCTCACCACCTGGGGGTGGCCCATCTGGAAGTGCAGGATCCAATTGGAGAGGGAAGTGTTTAATCCCAGTGTCTTTAGCTTAGTGATGAGCTGTAGTCAATGAACAGCATTCTCACCTAGGTGTTCCTCTTGTCCAGGTGGGAAAGTGTGATGTGCAATAGAGATTGCATCATCTTTGGATCTGCTGAGTCGGTATGCGAATTGGAGTGTGTCCAGGGTGTCACAGTGTGTCCAGGGTGTCATGGATGATGGTGTTGATGTGAGCCATGACCAGCCTTTCAAAGCATTGCATCGGCTACCGGGAGCATGATCACACATGATCAGCACTGAAACGGTGTTCTCATGCATCGTTCAGTGCTGCTTGCCTCAAAGCGAGCATAGACTGGGCAACTCCTGGCTGGGTTTCCTTTTGTAATCCGTGATAGTTTGCATGCCAAGCCACATCCGATGAGTGTCAGAGCTGGTGCAGTAGGATTCGATCTTAGTCCTGTATTGACGCTTTCCTTGTTTGATAGTTCGTTGGAGGCCGTAGCTGGATTTCTTATAAGCGTCTGGATTAGTATCCAGCTCTTGAAAGTGGCAGCTCTAGCATTTAGCTCTGTGTGGATGTTGCTGGTAATCCATGGCTTTCGGTTAGGATATGTATGTACAGGACGACGTCGTCGATAAACCTATAAACAGTAGAACCTCTGGGACTCGAGGGGCCCCCATTCTGACTGCAAAATTCTAGCAATGTAATTAATATATTTCATATATGCTGTCCCTAAAATCGTCATTGTCTTGTGTTCATGAAGGTGTTAACCTCTCTGGAATATGTGGGACGGTAGCGTCCCACCTCGCCAACAGCCAGTGAAATTGCAGGGCGCCAAATTTAAAACATTAGAAATCCCATAATTAAAATTCCTCAAACATACAAGTATTTTACACCATTTTAAAGATAAACTTGTTGTAAATCCAGCCAAAGTGTCCGATTTCAAAAATGCTTTACGACGAAAGCACACCAAATAATTATGTTAGGTCAGTACCTAGTCACAGAAAAACACAGCCATTTTTCCAGCCAAAGAGAGGAGTCACAAAAAGCAGAAATAGAGATAAAATGAATCACTAACCTTTGATGTTCTTCATCAGATGACACTCATAGGACTTAATGTTACACAATACATGTATGTTTTGTTCGAATAAGTTCATATTTATATCCAAAAATCTCAGTTTACATTGGCGCGTTACATTCAGTAATGTTTTGCTTCCAAAACATACCGTGATTTTGCAGAGAGCCACATCAATGTACAGAAATACTCATCATAAATGTTGCTGAAAATACAAGTGTTATGCATGGAACTTCAGATAAACTTCTCCTTAACTTCTTGGATATAGGGGGCGCTATTTGAATTTTTGGATGAAAAACATTCCCGTTTTAAACAAGATATTTTGTCACGAAAAGATGCTCGACTATGGATATAATTGACAGTTTTGGAAAGAAAACACTCTGACGTTTCCAAAACTGCAAAGATATGGTCTGTGAGTGCCACAGAACTGATGTTACAGAAAAAAAACAGATAAAAATCCAATCAGGAAGTGCCGCATTTTTTGAAACCGCCTCATGCCAATGACTCCTTATATGGCTGTGAATGGGCCACGAATGAGCTTAGGCTTTCTGTCGCTTCCCCAAGGTGTCGACAGCATTGTGACGTATTTGTAGGCATATCATTGGAAGATTGACCATGAGAGACTTCATCTGCAGTATTCTTCCGTTTGCTTCTGATGAGAAGCCAACTGCCACCACTGATAGATTATCGAATAGATATGTGAAAAACACCTTGAGGATTGATTCTAAACAACGTTTGCCATGTTTCTGTCGATATTATGGAGCTAATTTGGAAAAAAGTTTGCCGTTGTAAGTGACTACATTTTCCGGTCTTTTTCTTAGCCAAACGTGATGAACAAAATGAAGCTATTTCGTCTACACAAATAATATTTTGGGAAAAAATGAACATTTGCTATCTAACTAAGAGTCTCGTCATTGAAAACATCCGAAGTTCTTCAAAGGTAAATTATTTTATTTGAATGCTTTTCTTGTTTTTGTGAAAATGTTGCCTGCTGAATGCTAGGCTTAATGCTATGCTAGGCTATCAATACTCTTACACAAATGCTTGTGTAGCTTTGGTTGAAAAGCATATTTTGAAAATCTGAGATGACAGTGTTGTTAACAAAAGGCTAAGCTTGTGTTTGATTATATTTATTTCATTTAATTTGCGATTTTTATGAATAGGAAACGTTGCGTTATAGTAATGAGCTTGAGGCTATGATTAGGCTCCCGGATACGGGATTGCTCGTCGCTAGAGGTTAATGCAACCGCTGTGTCAGATTTCAAAAAAACTTTACCGAAAAAGCACACCATGCAATAATCTGAGACAACAAAATAAAGCAATACGCATATCCGTATATCAGAAATAGCATTATAAATATTCACTTACCTTTGATGATCTTCATCAGAATATACTCCCAGGAATCCCAGTTCCACAATAAACGTTTGATTTGTTCGATAAAGTCCATCTATGTCCAAATACCTCCTTTTTGTTTGCGCGTTTAGTACAAAATCCAAACTCACGAGGCCCGGGCAAGTCCAGGTGAAAGTTCAGATGAAAGGTCATATTACAGTTCATAGAAACATGTCAAACGAGGGATAGAATCAATCTTTAGGATGTTTTTATCATAAATCTTCAATAATGTTTCAACCGGACAATTCCTTTGTCTGTAGAAATGCAATGGAACGCAAGCTAACTCTCACGTGAGCGCGCGTGATCAGCTCATGGCACTCTGCCAGACCCCTGACTCAATCAGCTCTCATTCCCCCCTCCTTCACAGTAGAAGCCTCAAACAAGGTTCTAAAGACTGTTGATATCTAGTGGAAGCCTTAGGAAGTGCAATAGGACCCCATAGGCACTGTATATTCGATAGGCAATGACTTGAAAAACAACAAACCTCAGATTTCACACTTCCTGGTTGGATTTTTTCTCAGATTTTCGCCTGCCATATGAGTTCTGTTATACTCACAGACATCATTCAAACAGAAACTTCAGAGTGTTTTCTATAAATATACTAACAATATGCATATATTAGCAACTGGGCCTGAGTAGCAGGCAGTATACTCTGGACATCTTATTCATCCAAGCTACTCAGTACTGCCCCCCAGTCCCAAATAAGTTAAGTAACATTAGAATACAATCTTTTTTTCCCATTTCAAATAACAAAACAGCATTTTCATTAGTTAAAAAATTTCAAAAAAAGAAAGAAAAAAACAGAAAAGTGATGCGTGCATATGTATTCACCCCCTTTGCTATGAAGCCCCTAAATATGATCTGGTGCAACCAATTACCTTCAGAAGTCGCATAATTAGTTAAATAAAGTCCACCTGTGTGCAATCTAAGTGTCACATGATCTCAGTATATATACACACCTGTTCTGAAAGGCCCCAGAGTCTGCAACACCACAAAGCAAGGGGCACCATGAAGATCAAGGAGCTCTCCAAACAGGTCAAGGACAAAGTTGTGGAGAAGTACAGATCAGGGTTGGGTTATAAAAAAATATCCGAAACTTTGAACATCCCACAGAGCACCATTAAATCCATTATTAAAAGAAATGGAAAGAATATGGCACCACAACAAACCTGCCTAGAGAGGGCCGCCCACCAAAACTCACGGACCAGGCAAGGAGGGCATCAGAGGCAACAAAGATACCAAAGATAACCCTGAAGGAGATGCAAAGCTCCACATCTGGCCATAAGTCCACTTTAAGCAGTACACTCCACAGAGCGTTACGGAGAGTGGCCAGAAAAAAGCAAGCAAACAGATTTGGTGTTCACCAAAAGGCATGTGGGAGACTCCCCAAACATATGGAAGTAGGTACTCTGGTCAGAAATTGAGCTTTTTGGTCATCAAGGAAAATACTATATCTGGCGCAAACCCAACACCTCCCATCAACCCGAGAACACCATTCCCACAGTGAAGCATGGTGGTGGCAGCATCATGCTGTGGGGATGTTTTTCATTGGCAGGGACTGGGAAAATGGTCAGAATTGAAGGAATGATGGATGGCGCTAAATTCAGGCAAATTCTTGCGGGAAACCTGTTTCAGTCTTCCAGAGATTTGAGACTGGGACAGAGGTTCACCTTCAAGCAGGACAATGATCCTAAGCATACTGCTAAAGCAAAACTCGGAGTGGTGTATTGGGAAACATTTGAATGTCTTGGAATGGCCTAGACAAAGCCCAAAGCCTCAATCCAATTGAGAATATGTGACTTAAAGATTGCTGTACACCAGCAGAACCCCTCAAACTTCAAGGAGCTGGAGCAGTTTTGCCTTGAGGAATAGGCAAAAATCCCAGTGGCTAGATGTGTCAAGCTTATAGAAACATACCCCAAGTGACTTGCAGCTGTAATTGCTGCAAAAGGTGGCTCTACAACGTTTTGACTTTGGGGGGGTAAATTTTCATTTTTTGTTGTTGTCTTACTTCTTGTTTGTTTCACAACTAAACATATTTTGCATCTTCAAAGTGGTATGCATGTTTTGTAAATCAAATTATACAAACCCCTCAAAAATCTATTTAATTCCAGGTTTGAAGGCAACAAAATAGGAAAAATGCCAAGAAAGCCACTGTAAACATGAAAAAACACAAACAATGCCTTCATTTTGTTTGTGGAGTGCCTTTGTTACAACTATGAAACAGAAACCATCTGTGATGGATCAGAGTAACAGCTTATTTGTATAGCTATTTTTATTTTGAAGAAATTACCCCTACCAGAAAGACTCATGCACCGTCAGCAACATGTGTGCGTTGATAGCAGCCAAGTCAAGCATGTTTTAGAACACAGGAAAATGCGGGTGCCTCCTGTTACAGAGTAACCAAAACATCCACTCCAACCTATGGAAAAGAATAGAATAGAAAATATTAGGATTATTTTCCCACAGGAAAAAATTACACGTGTTATACAGAAGAGGATAATGCATGTTATAAATGTATCTATAAATGGCAAAGCGTATTATGTAATGTTGACATACAGTACCTTTGGTTGTAGTGCGTAATAGTATCTGGTTTTCTCTTTATTGTGTCTCAGTCGCTGGCAACTGTTGGGTGCATGGTGCTCATGACAGAAACGTTCCATCTGGCCTTGCATTGGTATAGTGTGAGTTTTGTCTTGTCATTCTTCAGCACCGTTGTGGAGTAAAACGGCTGTGCAATTGCCTTATTTTGCGCAGAGCGAGCTCACATCTCGCCTTGTTCATGGTGCCTACCAGGCTTGTTTTATTTGCTAGCAACTTGTTCGCCAATGACAATGAAGTGAAGAAATTGTCCACGCTGACATTTCTCCACTTGCCAGCGTAAGGTCCCACAAGCCTCATCACCACATTCTCCGACACGCGCTCACCTGCTGCCCGTTGTAGTTTTTCTCAAAACAGTAGTCCCCACCGGTTCATTTGGTGGTGGTGTGGGCACCTGCTCAGTACATACTGTTCTGACTTTTTTGTGCTTAGGCCTCGGAGGGGTAGGTTCAGGCTGAGGCTCAGAATCAGAAGAATAATCATCAGAGATGTCATGATTTATTTATTTTTTATTCCCCACCATCTAAGTAGTTTTCATTCAGATCTTGTAGCAGCGCTAAATGCAGCATGTGCATCCATTCCTCTTCGTCTTCTTGCCACTGTAAATTATACTATAGACAAGGGTAGACTGATAAGACTGCTTGGATTTGGTGCACTAATATAGGGTACATAGCACTTTGAGATTAATAATCAGAATATGCCAATACAATCGAATGTCCCGCCCTGTTCTTCATTCACAGTTGGTGATTATATAATTATGCCCTACAGTCGGGAGAAGGAGGGGCAACGTGGGAAAACCATTCAAATAATGACATGCTCTCCTAAAACTGGTTATAACTCCAGTTCTGTTTTTGATATCACGATGCTAACCACGGCAGTGTGTTTTTATCTAGGAAAATGAAAGGATGGAGCAGGGCATGACTTTAAAAATGGCAGAGTAATAAAATTAATAAATTCATGATCAGTCAAAAGGACTGCTTTAGCTGTTCTAGTGATTTCCCATTGCATGATGCCTAATATCACCTAACCCTAACCCACTGATTGACAAAGTTATTTCATCCAGTACAACATTATTGCCAAACTCTACTTGGATGGTTATATGTGTGTCTCTGTGTATCTTTCAATGATACTCAGTGCCGCTCGATCCAGCGTAAGCCTGATGTGTTCAACCATTGATGCATATGAATCTGTTCCTGAGTAGACCTCCATCTCCATTTTATTGCCTGTACGGTCATCACATGCAATCAGCCTACGGTGGAACTGCTATTAGCAGATGGAGCACAATAGTCCTGTGGATCAGGGGTTATTGTTTGATTGCTTCTAAGTCCTGCATTAATCAGTCCATTAGCTTGCGCTAGCTGCTGTTGTGTGCTTACAGCAGGGCCATGTCAACAAGGTGGAACTAATGGGTCTATGCGTGCAGGCAGGGTTATGACAGATATGGTGGGTATAACGATTGACGTCAACTGTTCTGAGCTCTCAAGAAGAGCAGTAAACACAGGAAGTGGTGCTCGTGCGTCACTCATGTAACCTTTGAGACACAACGTGGGAGATTTTGGTTATGCAGATTATGTGGTGCTGTTATCCAAATAGACCACATTGGTTGAATAATCAGATTAAAGGGCCCTTTTGACACTAGGGCTGCTTGTCAAAAACTGTTCATTGAGCATGCATGGCATATCATACTTCCTTTATCACTCGGACTGTACTAACTTTATTGTCCTCCATTTGATTGAATCCCCTTGGTCTTCATTAAATCCAAACACATTTGGCATGAAAACCTTGTCACAATTGCTGGCTTGAATAACACTTCACAGACTTAAATGCCATTCTCTCATTTGTGAGGAGATTTGAAGGCTGAGGCTGAGGCCAATGCTCTGAAGTAGGGTAGACAAACACACTTTCATTCAAGCCTTCTTGGATTTGCAATCTCTTATCAAGGCCCTATTGATTACTGTGCTGTTCTTGATGTGGCCAGATTACGAGATACAGTTGAAGTCGAAAGTTTACATACACTTAGGTTTTTCAACCAATCCACAGATTTCTTGTTAACAAACTATAGTTTTAGCAAGTCGGTTAGGACGTCTACTTTGTGCATGACACAAGTAATTTTTCCAACAATAGTTTACAGCCAGATTATTTCACTTATAATTCACTGTATCACAATTCCAGTCAGAGGTTTACATGCACTAAGTTGATGGCTAAGTCATGGCTTTAGAAGAAGCTTCTGATAGGCTAATTGACATCATTTGAGTCAATTGGAGGTGTACCTGTGGATGTATTTCAAGGCCTACCTTCAAACTCAGTGCCTCTTTGCTTGACATCATGGGAACATCTAAATAAATCAGCCAAGACCTCAGAAAAAAATGTGTAGACCTCCACAAGTCTGGTTCATCCTTGGGAGCAATTTACAAACACCTGAAGCTACCACATTCATCTATTCAAACAACAGTTTGCAAGTATAAACACCATGGGACCACGCAGCTGTCATACCGCTCAGGAAGGAGAAAAGTGCAAATCAATCCCAGATCAACAGCAAAGGACCTTGTGAAGATGCTGGAGGAAACATGTACAAAAGTATCTATATCCACAGTAAAACGAGTCCTATGTCGACATAACCTGAAAGGCCGCTCAGCAAGGAAAATACCACTGCTCCAAACCCGCCATAAAAAGCAAGACTACGGTTTGCAACTGCACATAATTTTTGGATAAATGTCCTCTGGTATGATGAAACGAAAATAGAACTGTTTGACCATCGTTATATTTGGAGGAAAAAGGGGGAGGCTTGCAAGCCGAAGAAAACCCTTCCATCCGTGAAGCACGGGGGTGGCAGCATCATGTTGTGGGGGTGCTTTGCTGCAGGAGGGACTGGTGCACTTCACAAAATAGAAATTATGTGGATATATTGAAGCAACATTTCAAGACATCAATCAGGAAATTAAGGCTTGCTCGCAAATGGGTCTTCCAAATGGACAATGACCCCAAGCATACTTTCAAAGTTGTGACAAAATGGCTTAAGGACAACAAAGTCAAGGTATTGGAGTGGCCATCACAAAGCCCTGACCTGAATCCTATAGAAAATGTGTGGGCAGAACTGAAAAAGCATGTGCGAGCAAGGAGGCCTACATCCTGACTCAGTTACACCAGCTCTGTCAGGAGGAATGGGCCAGAATTCACCCAACTTATTGTGGGAAACTTGTGGAATTCTACCCGTAACGTTTTACCCAAGTTAAACAATTTAAAGGCAATGCTACCAAATACTTATTGAGTGTATGTAAACTTCTCACCCACTGGGAATGGGATGAAATAAATGAAAGCTGAAATAAATAATCTCAACTATTATTCTGACATTTCACATTCTTAAAATGAAGTACTGATCCTAAATGACCTAAAACAGGGCATTTTTACAAGGATTAAATGTCAGGAATTGTGAAAAACTGAGTTTAAATGTTTATTAACTTCCGCCTTCAACTGTACATGAACATGGCAGTTATAGCTAGCTAGTAGAGAGCTTCGTTTAGAAAGATCCTGTCGTACTGAATTAGATTTTTTTGTACAAAGCGTGCAAAGTAAGACATGGTGTCAGAGTAAAAGCACTAAAAGATGGATTTTACTGTTCCTTCACCACGAATGGACGGGGGGTCTACAAATTTACCCGATGCATGGCGTAAGTTCAAATTGCATGTGGAGCTAATGTTCACGTGTCCTCTGAGGGAAAGAGGAGAAGAGGAAAAGTGCAGCTAACTGCTCCTGTGTATCGGTGAAAAAGGAGAGATATTTACAACACATGGACACTTACCGAGGCTGAATCAAATGTACTGAAAACATACTACGATTGCTTTGAAGCATATGTTTTGCTAAAGAGCAATACATTTTCGCTAGGTACAAATTCCATTAAAAAGTACAGGAAGCTAGCAAATTGTTTGAACAGTTTGTGACTGAGCTGCGTCTGCTTGTGAAAAAACAGAGAGACACAGACCCCAAAACGCCCCAAAACGTGGATAGTGTGGATAAAAAGTGCATGGCGAACAGAGAATGGCCCAGCTAAAGGCTAACAATGTACTAAATGTTGAAAATGTAATTACTTTGCTAAATTGTGCAGAGCTTACCGTGGGAAAACAGTACACACAGTAATTGAAGATGCTGATGAACTGCTTATTGATTCAGTAACACAGAAAAGTAATATCAGAGACAGAGCAAGCCTTTGCTGACATTGAGATAGGAGCACAAGGCACAGAGCTAAAGTTCAAACTATACACTGGTGCACAAGTAAACATTATTCCTCTGAATAAGTGCCGCAGCTTGACATCTGCGTGTGAGCTACAGCCGACCACACGGAGACTGACTGGTTATAGTGGTGAACAGCTCCCAGTAAAAGGCACATGCAAACTTTCAAATGTAAATACAAAGAAAATGACATGTTGGTCTTTTACATTTTTGACACTCAAGCACCTGCAGTGCTGATGTTTTTACAGGAATAGGACTATTCCCAGGAGAATGTACCATTCATTTTGACCCAACCCCTGTGTTCTACCTACATAGAAAGATTCCCCTTGCTCTCCGTGCCTGTCTGAAGAAAGAGTTGGAGAGCATGGAGCAATCTGATATCGTCACAAGGATACAGAACCAACAGATTGGGTAAACACATTTGTGGTGGTGGAGAAACCACGCACAGGTAAACTCAGAGTACGTCTCGACACAAGAGACTTGAACAAGGCTATCAAATGCCCCCATTACCCCTTACCGACGCTAGATGGCATCACAGACAAGCTAGTGGGAGCACGCTACTTCAGTGCTACAAGCTCACAGAAGAGTAATTTAAGCTCACAATGTTGAACACACCGTTTGGACGCTACAGGTTTCGTCGCCTGTCTTTTGGGATTATCTCAGCCCAAAATGAGTTTCAGCGAAAGATCAACGAGGTGTACGAAGGCCTCGACGGAGTTGTGGAAATTGTGGATGACATCCTTGTCTATGGTCAAACCAAAGAGGAACACGACAGAAACCTCCATGCAATGCTGCAAATGTCCCGCGAGAGAGGGAGTCTGGCTCTATCTGGAGAACAGTACAGTCGGAGCTTCAGAGGTCAGCTACTTTGGACATCTTCTCACAGTGAATGGAATCAAGACAGTTCCACAGAAGATCTTAGCCATGAAGGAAATCGAGCCACTTAGAACCGCGCAGAGCTGGAAACAATGGTTGGCTTGGGCAACTACTTAGCCAAGTTCGCACCCAGCCTCTCCAATGCTAATGCACCGCTGTGTCAGCTGCTAAAGCAGTCCAGTGAGTTCCTCTGGGACGACATTGCTTTCCAGAAAGTTAAATGCTTGATAACGAGAACCAGGACCAATCATTGCCTACTACGACCCCAACAAATAGCTCAGACTCCAAGTTGATGGCTCGAAGTATGGAATAGGTGCAGTGCTACTGCAAGAAGGAAAGCCCATAGGCTACACTTCCAAATCTCTGACAGACTGTGAAATCAACTACGCTCAAATCAAAAAGGAGCTGTACGCCATTCTGTTTAGATGTAAACGTTTCCATCAGTATGTCTATGGACCACAAGTCATAGAGGAATCCGACTACAAGCCCCTTGAGTCAATCATGAGGAAACCGCTAGCCGCAGCCCCACCAAGGCTACAGATAATGATCCTTCAACTACAAAAATGCAACTTCACAATCACTCACCGTCCAGGCTAAGACAAAACTGAAGGAGAGCCAAGCAGAAACAGAAAAGGACACACAACTCACATAGCTGAGGAAAGTCATACAGGATGGATGGCCTGAGGAGAGGACAAAATGCCCTCCGAGCATCTCATAGTTCTGGAACCATTGTGATAAACTATCACAGATCGACGGAATCATTTTCAAAGGAGAGAAAATCATCATTCCTACCAGTCTCAGAGACAAGATTTTGACTAAGATCCCTACTGGACACATGGGTATAGAAAAGTGCAAACAGAGAGCATTGGACATTTTATTTTGGCCATGAATGTGCAAACAAAAAGAGGACATTGTTGGTAAATGCCCCACCGGTCTTGAACGACGCCCCTCAAACACTAAAGAATCAATGTTACCTCACTGTATCCCAGACCGACCCTGGCAGGGCGTGGCAACCGATCTGTTCACCTGGAACAACGAGGACTACATCATAACAGTGGACTGCTACAGCAGATACTTCGAAGTCAACAAGCTTCACCACACCACATCTGCAGCTGTGATCCACAAGCTGAAAGCAGCCTTTGCCAGGCATGGCATTGTAGAGACTTTAATATCTGACAATGGCCCCTGTTACAAATCAAAGGAGTTTGAATCTTTCACAAAAGCATGGGAGTTCACACGTCACCACAAGCCCACATTACCTTTAAAGTAATGGCCTTGCTGAAAAATCTGTGCAGACACTCATGGACAAAGCAAAAGCAGACAAGAGAGACCCCTACATCAGTTTTGTTGAATTCCGCAACACTCCAGTTGACAACTTCAAATCACCAGCCCAGCTGTTGATGAGCCGCAGACTTCGCTCATCCCTTCCCAGCACCAACCAGCAGCTGCGACCGGAGGTCGACCGGAGGTCGTCAGCTACATGGAAATGCATGCAAAACGTGCACAGAGACAACAACACCAAAAACGATACTACGTCAGGTCAGCTAGACCACTGGCACCACTGAACGATGCAGAGTCAGTTAGAATCCAGGAGCATGGCTACTGGAAACCAGCAGTCGTCATTCAGCGAATTGACACTGAATATTCATATGTGTCAACATACTGAATTGTAATTGGTTGCATTATACTGTCGTATCATTCTGCGCTATGATTGGTTAAAACCACTCAGGCCGTGAGGTCATTACTTCAGTTGATCATGGCCGGAGACACATGAACATGCCAGTTATAGCTAGCTAATAACGAGCTTAGAAAGATCCTGTTGTACTGCATTGTATTATTTTGTACAAAGCCTGCAAAAGAAGAAAAAAAGTTATTGCTGTTGGTGTGATCACCAAGGACTAACTGTGAGTGTGAGAGAGAGAACAGTGTGAGTGTGAGTCAATTTTTTGGGGGGGCTTTCTCCATCCATTCTTATCCCCTCCATCGACAATGAGTTTAGTGTGGCTCTTTTGTGTTTACGCTGAATTGCTTTTTAGGGTATAGCCCATGAGACTATTAGAAAACCCTCGACGGCTATGGTATACATTTTCTTTACCGAATAAATTAACAGTTTTTTAGGAAAGAATCCTCTCGAGTGAGGACAAATATGCAGTTTATGGGGCTGCATTTCTACATTACTTGGCATGTAGTCATTTTGTTTCCACCTTGCGATGCCTGTGCAGCATATAATCAGCAAACTCATGAGAGGAATAAACAAATGTAGCGTTAGTTTCCACATGTTGTTTTGGGGCTGTGTTGTGTTTAGCGGTACAGGTGTATGACTACGCATGAGCTCACCAATTCTTTCCTCATCAGGATATCTATTATTTTCTATTAAGACTTTTTCTTATTTCTTAATGATAGGTGTTTATTTGTTTCCCCTCAGCTTGTAATCAATATCTGTGTGTTCTGAAAGAAGTAAAAATCAATAGTGAATTTGGAGCAAACAGTCTGAAATAATGGCCTTTCTACCGTTATGGAGCATGGGAGCCTCTCTCTCCTCCTCAGCCGACACTGAAGCACATCTGAGGTCTCAGAAAACACATTAATCATACCCATTAATAGTGAGGGGGGAAAAAATGAAAGATATACTCCACCTCTCGAATTAAGAATCAAAAAAATGTTTGGCTTTCATGAAGCATTAGAGAGATGATTAATTTGTTGTCTGTGGAGGAGAGGGGCTGCAGAATAGCCTCTTTGTCCCCTCAGCTCTGATTACAATGGAAATTTGCAGCAGCCTTTGTGGCCGGGTAGACACGTTTTTTTTTTTATATCTATCTGCAGTGGCTAATGAATCCGTCTACCGAGACGGCGCTCTGGTGCTCTGACTTGGGTGTCGACCACAACAAGCTCCCTGAAGACCTCAGCTTTCTGAGCCAAGAGCTGGGCCACGCTAGGGGAGGCAGACTGGGTGGATGGAAGTTTTCTCCCCAGTTTTCTTGTGATGTTAGAGCCCCCAAGAGGTGCCATGTACACTTCAGGCTCACATGACGAGTTGGATGAGAGAGTTGAGAAGTGTTGTGTAATGTAGCGATGTGGTGCCTACTCACTCACTTAGTAGACTGTTGAGTCAGTTTCCCCTGCTGCTGACTGATTCAGTAGGCAGCAGCAGCCTGGTTAACTCTGAATAGGAACCTTGAGGGAAGAGAGTCAGCTGCTATAGTAACCTTTTTTACTGAGACTGATTCACTGGCGCTCCACACATTAATTACACTACCCACTGACATCCTGACTGTAAGACTCATATTGGTGTCTGATTCAGAGCTTTACTATGTGACTGAATCAGAGAAGTGCTTGACGTCTGTCTCTGATTCACATGAGTGATACAGCTCAGATTCATTCTGCTCCTTGAATTTTGATTCAGAGCAGTAGGCCTACTATGAACCAGGTACCAGTGTTGGACTTAACACCTTTTGGAGGTTGAATCTGTAGAATGTATCCATCTGATTCATAACTTGAGCCCTTAAAGTACAGCAAATTATTAACTTTACAAACAGAATCATAGCCAGATCAAACATCCAGTTTGATTCAAAGTGACTCACACAGCTGTACCACTCCAGTCAGCCCAGCATATCGCTCCACAACAGCGCTTGAATGCGTTGCAGTGGCCATTTGTGGCTGAGCCACAAATTAAAGACTGATTGAAAAGAGGATTTTGACGCCTCATCAAAGCCCTAGACATGTTTGTGTTATGTCTGCTCTGTTCTTTCAGCTATAATAAGTCCTAGCGTCACTTCCCGTACACTGGCAAACCCAGCAGAACCACTCAGTAAACACCACCACTAGCCGATGTTCCTGCGCAGTGTGTGTGTGTGTGTGTTGCGCTGTGTGTTTCCCCCAGCTCAGCATTGACAGGTGTGAGAGGGAGCGTGCCAGAGCCCGTGGGCGACGATCCCAGCCAGGCGATGCCAGTGTGGCAGGGGCTTGTCACGGCGATGAGAGCGTCTGCTGTATCGTGGGCCTTGTTTATGTCTTAGTTTTGTGAACCTTCTCAGACAGCAAACAGGTGTTAATAAGACGTGACACTGAGTTTAGACTGCGTCAACTGGCGGAGGAGGAGAGGGACGGCTCTTTTCATCGTAGATCACAGATTTGGAAGATTAAGGCAGAGATGTAGTAATGTTTCTTTTGGTTCTTAGACCTGTCTTCCTGCTACTAGTTTCTCTGTTCAGAATGCCTCCCCTCGGGCTATGAATAGATACCAGGCTGAGAGTAGATTCCATTGCAATAACATTAGTGTACTAAATGGTAAACACTGGGATGAAATTCAAAGAGAAGATGGATATTTTTTTCTCTGACAAATATTCAGATGAGTTATTTTGTGGATTCAGCCAGAACCACTGTCTCCCCTTGTGCCCTAGAGAATTCAAAACATTCTCCTATTTGGTATTTTCTTAATATATGAATAATGATGTTTAGCGATCAGTAGTAAGGTGTGTCAAATCAAATAAAATGTTATTTGTCATATGCGTCGTAAACACCAGGTGTAGACTAACAGTGAAATGCTTACTTACAGGCCCTTCCCACAATGCAGAGAGAAAGAAAATCAAGAAGTAATAGAAAAGTAAAACACATAATAATACAAATAATAATAAATACACAATGAGTAACGATTTATTGGCTATATACAAGGGGTACCATTACCGAATTGATGTGCACGAGTACCGGGTAATTGAGGCAGATACTGTATGTACATATAACTAGGAATAAAGTGACAAAGAATAAACAGTAGCAGCGGCATATGTGATGAGGCAAAAAAGTAAATGCAGATAGTCCGGGTATAACTATTCGACAGTCGTATGGATTGGGGGTAGAAGCTGGTCAGGGTCCTTTTGGTTCCAGACTTGGTGTATCGGTGCCGCTTGCCGTGAGGTAGCAGAGAGAACTGTCTATGATGGGTTGCTGGAGTCTTTTTTTTTAGGGCCTTCCTCAAACATCGCCTGGTACAGAGGTCCTGGATGGCAGGGAGCTCATTCCCAGTGATGTGCATGGCTGTATGCACTACCCTCTGTAGCGCCTTGCGGTCAGATGCCAAGCAGTTGCCAGTCAGTCAAGATGCTCTCAATGGTACAGCTTTAGAACTTTTTGAGGATCTGAGCGCCCATGCCAAATAATTTCAGCCTCCTAAGGAGGAAGAGGCATTGTCTTGCCCTCTTCACGACTTTGTTGGTGTGTGTGGACCATGTTAGATCCTTAGTGATGTGGACACTGAGGAACTTGATGCTCTCGACCCGCTCCGCTACAGCCCCGTTGATGTGAATGGGGGCGTGCTTGGCCCTCCATTTCCTGCAATCCACGATCAGCTCCTTTGTCTTGCTGACGTAGAGTGAGAGGCACCCCTGAGGGGCCCCTGTGTTGAGGGTCTGTGTGGCGGATGTGTTCGCTGCCTACCCTTACCACCTGGGGGCAGCCCATAAGGAAGTCCAGGATCCAGTTGCAGAGGGAGGTGTTCAGTCCCAGGGTCCTTAGCTTCATGGTGAGCTTTGAGGGCACTATGGTGTTGAGTGCTGCGCTGTAGTCAATGAACAGCATTCTCACATAGGTGTTCCTCTTGTCCAGGTGGGAAGGGGCAGTGTGGAGTGCAATAGAGATGGCATCATCTGTGGATCTGTTGAGGTGGTATGCGAATTGGAGTGGGTCCAGGGTGTATGGGATGATGGTGTTGATGTAAGCCATAACCAGCCTTTCAAAGCATGTCATGGTTACAGATGTTAGTGCTACATGGTGATAGTCATTTAGACAGGTTACCTTGGCGTGTATTACAGACTGGGTCAGGGAGAGATTAAAAATGTCAGTGAAGACACTTACCAGTTGGAAAGAGAAAAGGGAAAGGGCATACCTAGTCAGTTGTACGACTGAATGCCTTCAACTGAAATGTGTCTTCCGCATTTAACCCAACCCCTCTGAATCAGAGAGGTGCGGGGGGCTGCCTCCAAGCATGCTCTGAGTACTTGTCCTGGTAATCCATAATCCGCCCTGCGGCCTTGTGAATGTTAACCTGCTTAAAGGTCTTACTCACATTGGCTATGGAGAGCGTGATCGCACAGTCATCCGGAACAGCTGGTGCTCTCATGCATGGTTCAGTGTTGCTTTCCTCGAAACGAGCATAGAAGACATTTAGCTCGTCTGGTAGGCTCACGTCAATGGGCAGCTCGGGATTGGTTTCCCTTTGTATTCCGTGATAGTTTGCAAGCCCTGTCACATCCGACGAGCATCAGAGCTGGTGTATTAGGATTCAATCTTAGTCCTGTATTGACGCTCTGCCTATTTGATGGTTCACCTGAGGGCATAGCAGGATTTCTTATAAGCGTCCAGATCAGTGTCCCGATCCTTGAAAGCAGCAGCTATAGCCTTTAGCTCAATGCGGATGTTGCCCGTAATCCATGGATTCTGGTTGGGACTTCGATGCACTTATTAATGAAGCCGGTAACTCGTGGTAAACTCCTCAATGCCATCATTCCAGTCTGTGCAAGCGAAACAGTCAAAATCAAATAAAATTGTATTGGTCACATACACATGGTTAGCAGATGTTATTGTGAGTGTAGTGAAATGCTTGTTCTTCCGACAGTGCAGCAATATCTAACATGTAATCTAACAATTCCACAACTACCTAATACACACAAATCTAAGTAAATGAATGGAATAAGAATATATACATATACAGTTGAAGTCGGAAGTTTACATACACCTTAGCCAAATACGTTTAAACTCAGATTTTCACAATTCCTGACATTTCATCCTTGTAAAAATTCCCTGTTTTAGGTCAGTTAGGATCACCTCTTTATTTTAAGAATGTGAAATGTCAGAATAATAATTGAGAGATTGATTTATTTCAGCTTTTATTTCTTTCATCTAATTCCCAGAGGGTAAGACGTTTACATACACTCAATTATTATTTGGTAGCATTGCCTTTAATGTCTTTAACTTGGGTCAAACGTTTCGGGTAGAATTCCACAAGCTTCCCACAATAAGTGCATTTTGGCCCATTCCTCCTGACAGAGCTGGTGTAACTGAGTCAGGTTTTTAGGCCTCCTTGCTCGCACGCTTTTCCAGTTCTGCCCACACATTTTCTATTTTCATTTTGCCACAACTTTGGAAGTATGCTTGGGGTCATTGTCCATTTGGAAGACCCATTTGCGACCAAGTTCAAATCAAATCAAATTACATTTTATTTGTCACATACACATGGTTAGCAGATGTTAGTGCGAGTGTAGCGAAATGCTTGTGCTTCTAGTTCCGACAATGCAGTAATAACCAACAAGTAATCTAGCTAACAATTCCAAAACTACTACCTTATAGACACAAGTGTAAGGGGATAAAGAATATGTACATAAAGATATATGAATGAGTGATGGTACAGAGCGGCATGGGCAAGATACAGTAGATGGTATTGAGTGCATTATATACATATGAGATGAGTATGTAAACAAAGTGGCATAGTTAAAGTGGCTAGTGATACATGTATTACATAAGGATGCAGTAGATGATATAGAGTACAGTATATACGTATACATATGAGATGAATAATGTAGGGAACATTATATTAGGTAGCATTGTTTAAAGTGGCTAGTGATATATTTTACTTCATTTCCCATCAATTCCCATTATTAAAGTGGCTGGAGTTGAGTCAGTGTGTTGGCAGCAGCCACTCAATGTTAGTGGTGGCTGTTTAACAGTCTGATGGCCTTGAGATAGAAGCTGTTTTTCAGTCTCTCGGTCCCAGCTTTGATGCACCTGTACTGACCTCGCCTTCTGGATGATAGCGGGGTGAACAGGCAGTGGCTCGGGTGGTTGCTGTCCTTGATGATCTTTATGGCCTTCCTGTGACATCGGGTGGTGTAGGTGTCCTGGAGGGCAGGTAGTTTGCCCCCGGTGATGCGTTGTGCAGACCTCACTACCCTCTGGAGAGCCTTACGGTTGTGGGCGGAGCAGTTGCCGTACCAGTGTGATACAGCCCGACAGGATGCTCTCGATTGTGCATCTGTAGAAGTTTGTGAGTGC
Source organism: Oncorhynchus keta (assembly GCF_023373465.1). Classification (NCBI taxonomy): domain Eukaryota; kingdom Metazoa; phylum Chordata; class Actinopteri; order Salmoniformes; family Salmonidae; genus Oncorhynchus; species Oncorhynchus keta. The sequence goes on from NC_068422.1 coordinate 32,643,551, forward strand.
TTTTGGTGATAAGCTGAATTTCTTCAGCCTCCTGAGGTTGTTTTAACTTCCTGACTGATCTTTAACTTCCTGTCTTGAGATGTTGCTTCAATATATCCACATAATGTTCCTGCCTCATAATGCCATCTATTTTCTGAAGTGCACCAGTCCCTCCTGCAGCAAAGCACCCCCACAACATGATGCTGCCACCTCCGTGCTTCACGTTTGGGATGGTGTTCTTTGGCTTGCAAGCCACCCCCTTTTTTCCTCCAAACATAACGATAGTCATTATGGCCAAACAATTCTATTTTTGTTTCATCAGACGATTGGACGTTTCTCCAAAAAGTATGATCTTTGTCCGCATGTGCAGTTGCAAACCGTAGTCTGGCTTTTTTATGGCGGGTTTGGAGCAGTGTCTTCTTCCTTGCTGAGCGGCCTTTCAGGTTATGTCGATTTAGGATTTGTTTTACTGTGGATATAGATACTTTTGTACCGGTTTCCTCCGGCATCTTCACAAGGTCCTTTGCTGTTGTTCTGGGATTGATTTGCACTTTTCGCACCAAAGTACTAGAAGCGAGGCAGCCCTTTCTGACTGTGCCATTTTGACTTCCTCTAGCTTAGCACCCACTTCATCTGACCACTTGAGTGCATCACTGATTCTTCCTGTTTGAGTTTTTGCTTGTAAGCAGGAATAGGGAGAATGGAGTTTAGTCAAATTTTCTAAATGGAGTGGTTTGTGTGTTGTCAAAAGGACCACATCATTGACCCTCCCCTTAAAATCCTTGACTTGAATAAGAGTTGGGAGTATTGCTGGAGGACACAGAGACCAAACACAGAGCAAGAATTCATATCGACAAGAATTGGGGAATGCAGAGAGTTAAAGAGAATCTCTCTCTCTCTCTCTCTCTCTCTCTCTCTCTCTCTCTCTCTCTCTCTCTCTCTCTCTCTCTCTCTCTCTCTCTCTCTCTCTCTCTCTCTCTCTCTCTCTCTCTCTCTCTCTCTCTCTCTCTCTCTCTCTCTCTCTCATCAATTCAGTTCAAAGGGGCTTTATTGGAATGGGAATTAGCAAGTGAAAGAAACAATAAACAAAAGTGAGAAGACAAAATAATATCAACAACAATGATTAGAAATCAACAGTAAACATTGCACTCATATAGGTTTGAAAAATATGGACATTTCAAGTGTTATATTGTCAGCTACAGTATGTGCAGTGTTTTAGCAATGTGCAAATAATTGTCGTACGAATAGTAGGGGAAGATACAAACACTGATAAATATTGGTGGTATTTACAATGTTGTTTGTTCTGCACTGGTTGGTTGCCCTTTTCTCATGCCAACGGGCCACAAATCTTGATGCTGTGATTGCACACTGCAGTATTTAGCTTAACAGATATTGGAGTTTATTTGTTTTCCAATTATTTGTGTGTCTGTGTGATCTGTGGGAAATATGTATCTCTAATGTGGTCATACATTTGGCAGGAGGTTAGGCAGTGCAGCTCAATTTCCACTTAATTTTGTAGGCAGTGTGCACCTAGCCTGTCTTCTCTCGAGAGCCAGATCTGCCTATTCCGGCCTCTCTTTTTCTCTCCCTCTCATTTCCTCTGTTCTTCCTCGCTCCTCTCCCTATCTCTATTGTGGAATGTTGTAGTCTCACTACTCTCACAAACAATCTGATCACGCCTCTGTGGCAGAGGCTCCTCTCCCTACTAAACAGATGCAATTAGTCAGACAAAACATACACACACACACAAGCATTTACGCCATGCATTTTTTCATTTCCAATGACCTGAAATGTTTAGATGGGTCAGACAAAGCCCACTTAAAACACTCACAATAAACTAACACATGGCTAAGAAATATTGTAGATCTAATATAGAGCAGCATTTGATAGTAATGAAGAGCTGCTGGATCAACCCTCCTGTTTAATTTTGCCTGCACAGATGCTACAGCAGTGAGCCAAGGAGCCTGGTTGGAGAGCAGAGATTTTGTGACCTGCTGCTTCCTAAAGAGGGATGTCAAATGGATAAGTGCACTGGTCAATGGCTTGTGAAATGTGCAGAGGGAGCCACGGCTTTCTGATCAGCACCATTTCCTCCTCCCCGGCATTCTCCCCAGGGTGGGAAGACGGGGTTTGAACATGGCAATTTTCTGCTCTGCGGGGGTAGGCATGCGTGCCTGGACTAATCCTCTCAAGGGGCGCTGCAGAGGGGTCACTCTCCAAACCCTAGAGGGGCTACTGGTGAGCTTTCTACAGTATCTGTGTCATCATAATGTCACAGTTGTATGCCACCTGAGGGGAATACAGCATAGGCGATGTGTGTGTGTTTGAGCATTCTTTGTTAAACTTTACCTAAACTAGAGTAATGTAATATTTCATACATTATATCCGTTTAATTTCATGTCATTGTTATATCATGGCTTGGATCTCATGGCTTTGATGTTATGATAGTGTTATAACAATTTAATTACAGTTGAATGATACCAGATGTTATGGGCATAAGTCTTGTTTTCCCACTACTCCATGTTCCTATTTGATTTATGAGGGCTATTCTAATTAGCCAGTCTGTCTGAATTTGGCCTCTTTCTACTGACCCTATTACTGCCACACCGGTGACCAGGAGTCTTGACCACAGTCAAATGCTATGCTTCGCCAAGCTCTGATGCTGCTTTTGGTTCTTAAAGGCCTACCTCTTCAGACGAAGAGGAGATCTGCCGTTACAGAAACACCCACCAACCAAGGACCAAGCAGTGTGGTAACAGACAGCAGCAGCAGCGGCAAAGTACACAGGACTCCTGGACATGGGAGGAGATTCTGGACGGCAAAGGACCCTGGACTCAGCCAGGGGAATATTGCCGTCCCAAATCAGAGCTGGAGGCAGCGAAAGCAGAGAGTCGCCGTTATGAGGAGGCAGCACGGCACCGCGGCTGGAAGCCCGAGAGAAAGCCCCAAAAATGTCTTGGGGGGTGGCACACAGGGAATGTGGAGAAGCCAGGTAGGAGACTTGCACCATCTTCCCGTGCTTACCGGAGAGGGACCGGGCAGGCACCGTGTTAAGCGGTGGAGCGCACAGTTTCCCCAGTGCGTGTGCATAGCCCAGTGCGGTACATTCCAGCTCCTCGTATCGGCAGGGCTACGCATCTGGTCTCCAGTGCGTCTCCTCGGGCCGGCGTACATGGCACCAGCCTTACGCATGGTGTCCCCGGTTCGCCAGCACAGCCCAGCCCAGTGCGGGCTATTCCACCTCGCCGCACTGGCAGGGCGACCGGGAGCATTCAACCAGGTAAGGTTGAGCAGGCTCGGTGCTCAAGAGCTCCAGTGCGCCTGCACGGTCTGGTCTATCCAGTGCCACCTCCACGCACCAGTCCTCCGGTGGCAGCCCCCCGCACCAGGCTGTCTCTCCATCTTCTGCCTACAGGTGCTCTACTGTAGCGCTAGAGCCTTCCTCCTCTCCAGCGCTGCCAGAGTCTCCCGTTTGTCCTGAGCCGCTAGAGTCTCCCGTCTGTCCTGAGCCGCCAGAGTCTCCCGTCTGTCCTGAGCCACCAGAGTCTCCCGTCTGTCCTGAGCCGCCAGAGTCTCCCGTCTGTCCAGAGCCGCCAGTCTGTCCTGAGCCACCAGAGCCGCCAGTCTGTCCTGAGCCGCCAGAGGAGCCAGGAGCCGTCAGCCAGCCAGGAGCTGCCAGAGCCGCCAGCCAGCCAGGAGCTGCCAGAGCCACCAGCCAGCCAGGAGCTTCCCGAGCCGGCAGTCAGCCAGGAGCTACCAGAGCCGTCTACCAGCCAGGAGCTGCCAGAGCCGTCAGCCAGCCAGGAGCTGCCAGAGCCGCCAGCCAGCCAGGAGCTGCCAGAGCCGCCAGTCAGCCAGGAGCTGCCAGAGCCGTCAGCCAGCCAGGAGCTGCCAGAGCTGCCAGCCAGCCAGGAGCTGCCAGAGCCGCCAGCCAGCCAGGAGCTGCCAGAGCCGCCAGCCAGCCAGGAGCTGCCAGAGCCGCCAGCCAGCCAGAAGCTGCCCGAGCCGTCAGCCAGCCAGGAGCTGCCAGAGCCGTCAGCCAGCCAGGAGCTGCCAGAGCCGCCAGCCAGTCAGAAGCTGCCCGAGCCGTCAGCCAGCCAGGAGCTGCCAGAGCCGTCAGCCAGCCAGGAGCTGCCAGAGCCACCAGCCAGCCAGGAGCTGCCAGAGCCGCCAGTCAGCCAGGAGCTGCCAGAGCCGCCAGTCAGCCAGGAGCTGCCAGAGCCGCCAGTCAGCCAGGAGCTGCCAGAGCACGCCAGTCAGCCAGGAGCTGCCAGAGCCGCCAGTCAGCCAGGAGCTGCCAGAGCCGTCAGTCAGCCAGGGGCTGCCAGAGCCGTCAGCCAGCCAGGCGATGCCAGAATCTCCCTTCACTCCAGAGCTGCAGGAGTCTCCCGCCTGTCTGGCACTGCCGGAATCTCCCATCCATTCGGGACCCTTTTCTAGGGTCCCCAGTCCGATGTCGGCGGCGCGAGGCTCGTCGGGATTAGGAGGCCACGGAGGCGGACAATGAGGCGGAGAACAACTGTGGTGAAGTGGGGTCCACGTCCCGCGCCACATCGGACAGATGCCCACTCAGACCCTCCCCTATAGGTTCAGGGGGCACCTTTGGGGGGGGGATACTGTCACGTTCTGACCTTTATTTCCTTTGTTTTGTCCTTATTTTGTATGGTCAGGGCGTGAGTTGGGGTGGGCAGTCTGTTTTTTTTCTATGTTTGGTCTCTGTTTCGGCCTAGTATGGTTCTCAATCAGAGGCAGGTGTCGTTAGTTGTCTCTGATTGAGAATCATACTTCACTGTTCAACTGTTTCACTGTTGGTTGGTGGGTGTTTGTTTCCTTGTGAGTGTTTGTCGCCACACGGTACTGTTTCGGTTTTCATCACATAATTTATTGTTTTCTATTTCAGTGTTCAGTTCGTTTTTAATAAATCGTCATGAACACTTACCATGCTGCATCTTGGTCCAATCTTTACTCCTCTTCAGACGAAGAGGAAATCTGCTGTTACAATATCCACAGTAAAACGAGTCCTATGTCGACATAACCTGAAAGGCAGCTCAGCAAGGAAAATGCCACTGCTCCAAACCCGCCATAAAAAAAAGCCAGACTACGGTTTGCAACTGCACATGGGGACAAAGATCGTACTCTTTGGAGAAATGTCCTCTGGTCTTATGAAACAAAAATACACTGCTCAAAAAAATAAAGGGAACACTAAAACAACAGGTCAATCACACTTCTGTGAAATCAAACTGTCCACTTAGGAAGCAACACTGATTGACAATAAATTTCACATGCTGTTGTGCAAATGGAATAGACAACAGGTGGCAATTATAGGCAATTAGCAAGACACCCCCAATAAAGGAGTGGTTCTGCAGGTGGTGACCACAGACCACTTCTCAGTTCCTATGCTTCCTGGCTGATGTTTTGGTCACTTTTGAATGCTGGCGGTGCTTTCACTCTAGTGGTAGCATGAGACGGAGTCTACAACCCACACAAGTGGCTCAGGTAGTGCAGCTCATCTAGGATGGCACACAAAGCGAGCTGTGGCAAGAAGGTTTGCTGTGTCTGTCAGCGTAGTGTCCAGAGCATGGAGGCGCTACCAGGAGACAGGCCAGTACATCAGGAGACGTGGAGGACGCCGTAGGAGGGCAACAACCCAGCAGCAGGACTGCTACCTCCGCCTTTGTGTAAGGAGGAGCAGGAGGAGCACTGCCAGAGCCCTGGAAAATTACCTCCAGCAGGCCACAAATGTGCATGTGTCTGCTCAAAAGGTCAGAAACAGACTCCATGGGGGTGGTATGAGGGCCCGACGTCCACAGGTGGGGGTTGTACTTACAGCCCAACACCGTGCAGGACGTTTGGCATTTGCCAGAGAACACCAAGATTGGCAAATTCGCCACTGGCGCCCTGTGCTCTTCACAGATGAAAGCCAGTTCACACTGAGCACGTGAAAGACGTTACAGAGTTTGGAGACACCGTGGAGAACGTTCTGCTGCATGGAACATCCTCCAGCATGACCTGTTTGGCGGTGGGTCAGTCATGGTGCGGGGTGGCATTTCTTTGGGGGGCCGCACAGCCCACCATGTGCTCGCCAGAGGTAGCCTGACTGTGGTTGGCCCTGAGTTCCTCCTAATGCAAGACAATGCTAGACCTCATGTGGCTGGAGTGTGTCAGCAGTTCCTGCAAGAGGAAGGCATTGATGCTATGGACTGGCCCGCCCGTTCCCCAGACCTGAATCCAATTGAGCACATCTGGGACATCATATCTCGCTTCATCCACCAACGCCACGTTGCACCACAGACTGTCCAGGAGTTGGCGGATGCTTCAGTCCAGGTCTGGGAGGAGATCCCTCAGGAGACCATCCGCCACCTCATCAGGAGCATGCCCAGGCGTTGTAGGGAGGTCACACAGGCACGTGGAGGCCACACACACTACTGAGCCTAATTTTGACTTGTTTTAAGGACATTACATCAAAGTTGGATCAGCCTGTAGTGTGGTTTTCCACTTTAATTTTGAGTGTGACTCCAAATCCAGATTTCCATTGATAATTTGTGTGTGATTTTGTTGTCAGCACATTCAACTATGTAAAGTTCTAGGATCTAGGGTGTGTTATTTTAGTTTTCCCTTTATTTTTGTGAGCAGTGTAGAACTGTTTGGCCATAATGACCATTGTTATGTTTGTAGGAAAAAGGGGGAGAATTGCAAGCCGAAGAACTCCATTCCAACTGTGAAGCACGGGTGTGGCAGCATCATGATGTGGGGGTACTTTGCTGCAGGAGGGACTGGTGTAATTCATAAAATAGATGGCCTCATGAGGCAGGAAAATTATGTGGATATATTGAAGCAACATTTCAAGACATCAGTCAGGAAGTTAAAGCTTGGTCGCAAATGGGTCTTCCAAATGGACAATGACCCAGGCATACTTTCAAAGTTGTGACAAAATGGCTTAAGGACAACAAAGTCAAGGTATTGGAGTGACCATCACAAACCCTGACCTCAATCCTATAGAAAATTTGTAGGCAGAACTGAAAAAGCATGTGCGAGCAAGTAGTCCTACATCCTGACTCAGTTACACCAGCTCTGTCAGGAGGAATGGGCCAGAATTCACTTATTGTGGGAAGCTTGTGGAAGGCTACCTGAAATGTTTGACCCAATTTAAAGGCAATGCTACCAAATACTAATTGAGTGTATGTAAACATCTCACCCACTGGGAATGGGATGAAATAAATAAAAGCTGAAATAAATAATTCTCTCTACTATTATTCTGACATTTCACATTCTTAAAATGAAGTGCTGATCCTAACTGACCTAAAACAGGGAGTTTAAATGTATTTGGCTAAGTGTTTGTAAACTTATGACTTCAACTGTAAGTATTCAGACCCTTTGCTATGAGACTCTAAATAGAGGTCCGGTGCATCCTGTTTCTATTGATCATCCTTAAGAGGTTTCTGCAACTTGATTGGAGTCATAATTTGGAAAGGCACTCATCTGTCTATATAATGTCCAAAGTTGACAGTGCATGTCAGTGCAAATACCAGGGCATGAGGTTGATGGAATTATCTGTAGAGGTCCATGACCTAATTGTGTCGGGGCACAGTTTTGGAGAAGGTTACCCAAACATTTCTGCAGCATTGATGGTCCCCAAGAACACAATGGCCTCAATCATTCTTAAATGGAAGAAGTTTGGAGCCACCAAGACTTCCTGGAGCTGGTCGCCCGACCAAACTGAGCAAATCGGGGAGAAGGGCCTTGGTCAGGAAGGTGACCAAGCGGTGACCAAGATCCCGACTCTGTGGAGATGGGAGACCTTCTAGAAGGACAACCATCTCTGCAGAACAGAACTCCACCAATCTGGCCTTTATGGTAGAGTGGCCAGACGGAAGCCACTCCTGAGTAAGAGGCACATGTCAGCCCGCTTGGAGTTTGCCAAAAGGCACCTAAAGGACTCTCAGACCATGAGAAAGGAGATACTCTGGTCGGATGAAACCAAGATTGAACTATTTGGCCTGAATGGCAAGAGTCACATCTGGAGGAAACATGGCACCAAGCATGGTGGTGGCAGCGTCATGCTGTGGGGATGTTTTTCAGCGGCAGGGACTGGGAGACTAGTCAGGATCGAGGGAAAGATGAACAGAGCAAAGTACAGAGAGATCATTGATGAAAACCTGCTCCACAGCAATCAGGACCTCAGACTGGGGCGAAGGTTAATCTTCCAACAGAACTATGACCCAAAGCACACAGCCAAGACAATGCAGGAGTGGCTTCAGGATAAGTCTCTGAATGTCCTGAGCCCGGACTTGAACCCGATCAAACATCTCTGGAGAGACCTGAAAATAGCTGTGCATCGACGCTCCCCATCCAACTGGACAAGGCTTGAGAGGTTCTGCAGAGAAGATTGGGAGAAACTCCCCAAATATACTGTAGGTGTGCCAAGCTGGTAGCGTCATATCCTAGAAGACTCGAGGCTGTAATTGTTGCCAAAAGGGGCTTCAACAAAGTACTGAGTAAAAGTTCTGAATACTTATGTAAATGTTACATTTATTATTTTTTTTATTTTTATAAATTTGCAAACATTTCTAAAAACCTGTTTTTTCTTTGTCATTATGGGGTTTGTGTGTATATTGATGAGGGGAAAAAACTATTTCATCAATTTTAGAATAAGGCTGTAACCTAACAAAATGTGGAAAAATACTTTCCAAATGCACCCATCGAGAGTGCTTTTGCTGTTTGCAAGGCCTACCTATCTTGCTGGATGACAAAAATTCAATGTGGAGAGTTCTTCTAACATCTTCAATACGCGCCTCAGAATTCGATAAGAAGGACGCGCACAGTTGCGTCCCCAATGTGTCTGTCTTCACTTGTAGCCTAATTCGGAGCTGAGATGCCTGTGAGAAGGACCCGATCACGTGATGGGCATTGGCTAATAAGAATTGAGATATCTGAGAGAGCCATGTGAGTGAGAGGAACTTCAGAGCAGTGTGATTGGTAGTCGGGAGAAGGGAATTATAATTATTATATTCACCCCTAGGGTGTAACGGCCACTTTTCCCGTTAAAGGCATAGAAGGGAATCAGATTTGTTTTTTAAACTTAACACCAGGTCTGTACTAAAGACATTGAACTTCTTGCTCTTAAGCTACGGCCATACTACCTGCCACAGGAAATAAATCAGGTCCGACTATTTATTGTTTACAAAGCCCCCTCTGCTGACACCCAAATAGCTGCTGGCTTGATTCATGACCTTGTATCCCAGACTGAGTCGCCTGAAGCAGTAACGCTAATAATGGGAGACTTTAACATGCGCAGTCTATCTGAACATTTTCCATCATATTAGCAATATGATACATGTCCTACCTGAAATGAAGCCTGTCGTGACCTCTGTTATGGTATCATCCCAGGTGTGTATTTTTCCAAGGCACTACTCAATCTTTGGAGTTCGGATCATAACATGGTTCACCTTATCCCAGTCTACAAATCATGTTTGCAGCAAGTGAAGGCTAAAAAGGCGGAGATTAAAAGCGAGACTCCTGAACCCCTCCAGGATTGTTTTGAGTCCACTGACTGGGCAGCCCTGGTGGACAGCACAATGACCTAGAAGAGATAGTGGATACTGTCTCTGAGTACATTAGTTTCTGTGAGGATTTCGTTATTCCCAAAAAGAAAGTCAACATCTTCCTCAATAATAAACTGTAGGTAACTCGAGAATTAAAAAACAAGTGTTTAAATGAGGAGGCAGTAAAGAGGAAAGGAAAAATATTCAGAGGATACTCAAAAGCAAAATCAAGGAGTGCAAGGCAGTATACAAAGATATATTTGAAAACCTTTTCAAGGACAAGGACAGTAGGAAACCACAGGCTACAAACCAAAGAGACATTGTATGACCTTCGAAAATGACCTTGCTTTTGCTAATGATTTGAACTGTTTCTATTGTAGGTTTGACGTATGATTTTACATTGCGACAGAAAGTGGCCTTGGACAGTATAGACAGCATACCAGCTGTTGATATACAGATCTCTGTGAATGACATCAAACAATACTTTCAACGTGTCAACCCACGAAAATCATATGGTCCACACGGCTAATGCAGACCAGCTCGCATTACCGTTCCATAAGCTGTTCCAGCTGTCACTGAACACTGGGATCATTCCAGACTTATGGAAGAAGTCACTAATTGTCCCAGTGCCTAAAAACAACAGGCCAAAAGAAAATAACGATTTACACCCTGTAGCCTTGACATCTGTACCTATGAAATATTTGGAAAAAATTATTCAAAAACAAATTCTCTCTGGTCTCCCATCCCAATTAGACTCAAACCAATTTGCATACCGTTCCTCCGGGTGTGTTGATGATGCGTTACTGGTCATGCTGAACAATATCTACGAACATTTAGAAAAGGCAAATAGCCTAGTGACAATTGTATTCATTGACTTCAGTAGTATGTTTAACACCATCCAACCCCACCTACTGGTGGATAAGCTGGTGAATTTGGTTGTCAACTCTCTACTGATCAAGTGGATTAATAGTTTCCTTGTGAACCGTACTCAACATCTAGAATGGTGAATACGGGAGCCCCTTAAGGTTGCGTACCTTCCCCGATACTGTACACAATGTACACAAACGATTGTCAAGCCTCTGACTCATTCCACAAATTGTTTAAATATGCAGATGACACAGCTGTTCAAGATTTGGACAGAGAAATGGCTAAATTCATCCAAACAAAAGAGATGGAAATTGATTTCAGAAGGAACAATGCGTGTTTGGAAACATGGGAGTGTAAGACCAAGTCAAGCTTCAGCACTTGATCAAGATGGCTGGAGGGATCATTGGTATAGATAAAGAATCAAACATCATGAGCTGGCGCAAACCCAGAATGTTTTGGTGTGTGGAGTTGCTGACTAAAGGTGAATAAACTATAAATTATCAAAATAAAGAAAGTCACACACTCCATATATAAACTCCCAGTACTTTATTGGGTATTTAACGAAACGTTGGTAAATACTCAATATATTACTGGGAGTTTATATATGGAGTGTGCAACTTTATTTATTTTGATAGTTTATAGATCAAGAATCAGCCACCAACCTGTACATACAACTCGAAAGCATTTTGCAGGAAAGTACTCATCCCATTCACTCAAAACTCAGTTACAGCAGAAGCTGGACAAGGGGAAAGAGACTTCTTCTAAAGAAAATCAAAACAGATAGATAAGGGGACTCATTTATTCAAACAGCAATTAGGCTGTATAGTAGATAGTCTTTTGGACCCTCTAGTATACAGCATATTGCACCTTCACTTTAAAAGTGTAGCTAAAGCAATTTTAATTCATTATGTTGTGTCATTTCTGTGTTTTCATGTTTTACGTACTGTCTTTTTAAGCACATGCCAAATGAATTTCCCCTTGGTGGGATAATAACGTTGATCTGAATCTATTTTATTCAGCTGTGTTCAATTGCATTCTTCATACTATAACATAAAATAATTCCATGGAATTCTAAGCAAATGTTGTCTACTAAATTTACTAGTGTAGCCCACAGCCATATGGGATAGCCAGATCAGGACCTAAGATAAGGACAACTCAGAATGTGCTATTCCGTTCTTCTGAAATAGACTACATTTTCTTCATATCATATTTCTTTAGACCTGTTTGAAATAAATAATGGATGTATTGTGATGGTGTAGGCTATATTAAATGGATTTAATAGGCTTTTTAAAAATTTAGATATTCCAAAGGTCTGCATCAGTGGCTTGAAGCCTATGCGTGGAAGCCAGAAGATGCTAAACCTGTTTATGTTAATTAACGGTCAATTACGGTGATCACGCTCTCCGCAGCCGATGTAAGACTTTCAAAACAGGTCAACATTCACAAGGCTTTAGGGCTAGACGGATTACCAGGACGTGTACTCCAAGCATGCGCTGACCAACTGGCAAGTGTCTTCACATTTTCAACCTCTCCCTGTCTGAGTCTATAAACCAACATGTTTCAAGCAGACCACCATAGTCCATGTGCCCAAGAACACTAAGGTAACCTGCCTAAATGACTACCGACCGGTGGCACCCCCATCTGTAGCCATGAAATGCTTTGAAAGGCGGCTCACATCAACACCATTATCCCAGAAACCCTAGACTCACTCCAATTTGCATACCGCACCAACAGATCCACAGATGATGCTATCTCTATTGCACTCCACACTGCCCTTTCACACCTGGAAACACCTATGTGAGAATGCTATTCATTGAGTACAGCTCAGCGTTCAACACCATAGTGCCCTCAAAGCTCCTCACTAAGCTCAGGACCCTGGGACTAAACACCTCTTTCTGCAGCTGGATCCTGGACTTCCTGATGGGCCAAACCCCCCAGGTGGTAAGGGTAGGTAACAACACATCTGCAACGCTGATCCTCAACACGGGGGCCCCTCAGGGGTGCGTGCTCAGCCCCCTCTTGTACTCCCTTTTCACTCATGACTGCACGGCCAGGCACGACTCCAACACCATCATTAAGTTTGCTGATGACACAGCAGTGGTACGCCTGATAACCGACAACGATGAGACAGCCTATAGGGAGGAAGTCAGAGACCTGAGCGTATGGTGCAATGACAACAACCTCTCCTCAACGTGATCAATACAAAAGAGATGATGGTGGACTACAGGAAAAGGAGGACCGAGCACGCCCCCATTCTCATCGATGGGGCTGTAGTGGAACAGGTTGAGAGCTTCAAATTCCTTGGCGTCCACATCACCAACAAATTAACATGGTCTAAGCACACCAAGACAGTCGTGAAGAGGGCACGACAAAATGTATTCCCCCTCAGGAGACTGAAAAGATATGGCATGGGTCAGATCCTCAAAAGGTTTTGCAGCTGCACCATCGAGATCATCCTGACGGTTTGCATTACTGCCTGGTAAGGCAACTGCTCGGCCTCCGACCGCAAGACACTACAGGGGGTAGTGCGTACAGACCAGTACATCACCGGGGCCAAGCATCCTGCCATCCAGGACCTCTATACCAGGCGATGTCAGAGGAAGGCCCTAAAAATGGTCAAAGACTCCGGCCACCCTAGTCAGAGACTGTTCTCTCTGCTACTGCACGGCAAGTGGTACCAGAGCGCCCCCCCCCCTCTCTTGAACGCTGCTGCTGCTCTCTGTTATTATCTATCCATATTAATTTTAATACCTCTACCTACATGTACATATTACCTCAATTACCTCGACACTGGTTCCCCCACACATTGACATAGACTCTGTACCGGTACCCCCTGTATATAGCCCCGCTATTGTTATTTACTGCTGCTCTTTAATTATTTGTTATTCTTATCGCTTACCTTTATTTTTTTAGGCATTTTCTTAAAACTGCTTTTATTGTTGGTTAAGGGCTTGTAAGTAAGCATTTCACTGTAAGGTCTACTATACCTGTTGTATTTGGCAGATGTGACAAGTAAACATTTATTTTATTTGATTGACATTCACCGGCTGACAAAATTTCATGACCGCCACAGCCCTAATCTTGCCTCATCCATCTCTCCCCCTTTTCACCTCTCCAGCTAGAAAAGCACAAGCTGTTTGGAGATCCATTACCACTCAAAAGGGCATTACAGGGAATTCATTCCAGATTGCCTTGAGATGTGGGTACAAATCGATGGTGATTAAAACTTTGCTTTCTGCTGCCTTGTTCTTATTTTGGGCTTTTGCCTTGTTAGGGTAAGTCAGGTGACTAAATGTTACGTGGCTGTTGGCTGAATCTTTCATCATGGCCCTCCTGGTGTAGGATAAGACAGAAACAAGATGGCTTTTCGTGTCTGGCTTTGGTTTAAGGGTTTATTTTTTCAGAGCAAGCCAGCCAGGTGATTAAGAGTTGTGTGAACGTAGCAGGGATGCCTCAGTGTCTCCTTCTCTGGGATACAAAGTATTTTGAAGGTGCTTCTACACAGGTCTGGTTCCTAAGTTAATTAAGCAGTGACGTTGAAAAATGGGTCTCAAAGGAGCATAGAGGGTATAAAGGGTGTGTGTGTGTATGCGTTTGTCTCAGTCACCAGATCTCAACGTACTTGAACACTTATGGGAGAATCTGGTACGGTGCCTGAGACAGCATTTTCCACCACCAACAAAACACCAAATGATGGAATATCTATTGGAAGAATGGTGTCGCATCCCTCCAATAGAGTTCCAGACACTTGTAGAATCTATGCCATGGTGCATTAAAACGGTTCTGGCAGCTCGTGGTGGCCCAATGCCCTATTAAGACATTTTATGTTTCCTTTATTTTGGCAGTTACCTGTATGTAAGTGCTTCTGCAGGCATACTGTATATGGTAGGCCTATTCAGCAAAGTAGTTCATGTGAAAGGCATGTTAATGAAAGGGTGACATTATTATACCCCCGCAGGCTCTGCATTGTGTCTAAAAGTTGAATATGCTCTGAGAGTAATCTGTTATCCTTTGTGCTGGGAATGCATTAATTCAACCTGCCCGATGATCAAAGTCACACACACACACACACACACACACACACACACACACACACACACACACACACACACACACACACACACACACACACACACACACACACACACACACACACACACACACACACACACACACACACACACACACACACACACATTTGCGTATGATGGCATTTCATATGGAAGGTGGGGAAGATTTGATTTGATTTGAGGGAGAAGATTTAACAAGGCATTTGGTATTCATCGGCTTTTGATTGAGTGGGATGGTTTGAGCTATGTCTGAATCAGAGACGACAGCTTTACGTTCCTGCCTGTGAGGTACATTTTTACACAGCAGACATATATTTGCATGATTCTTCTCTCTGATTGGCTCGAGCGGTTCACCTTTTTTCCCTAGCTGTTTATGGCATCTGAGGGGATGTGCATGTCCACTGACAAGTGACCCACATACACTACATTAACTCTAGTAGGGGACAGGATATGACCACACGCATCTTAATTACCAAGCCCAGATCACTATCCCCTCCCTCTCTAAAACCCACAATTCCTCTCCTTATTCATATTTCACAATGTTTTCTGTCTTTTCCACCCCTCTCTCTCTCTATTTTTGTTTCTCTTCCCATACTGTAGACGTTGTTATACCATGGCCCTGTTTTCCCCTCCTCTCCTCCATCTATCTATTACCAACTAGGAGCAGCGTGTTTCTCAGTGGACACCCTCTTCCATCACTTTTACTATTCACCACTTAGTACTGATGGCCCCTTTGTATCGCTGTTTGTAAGAGCCTCTTAGTGACTGCGCCTTTGTCTGGTGGGGCTAACGAATGCTAACGCTACCTGAAAATTGATGTTGGCTGGAGGCTGTGCAGAGAACTCTCTGAGTTGAAGGAACTCTGGTCTAACAGAATACTAACATAACTCAAGTCTTACAGAATAGATATGCAAGGTGCACAGGGTAGGTGGTTGAGAAATTAGGTAGAGAGAGGTGACAGAGGCATCTTGAGACACTGTTAAAATCATCTATTTTACTGTTTTATACTGCATTCTCTGTGTTTTGGAGGGAGAAAAATAGACATGCCTTGTGACTTTTCTCAACCCTGTGTTTATGTCAGAGTTGATCAATCCAACGGGGATCTAACACCTCTTAAGCACATTATTATAAGAAAACCACCAAAGCAGAAAGGAATAGTAAAATAGGACTACAGCAGAGAAAGGTTAACCTCTGCCATCATTCACACTGCCTAGCAAACTATTTAGCCATCTATTCCTCCCACCTTTAAGTGCATGGGAATTGACCACTTTTCTCTTGGAAGGGACAGCTCAAACCAAGTTTTATTTAGTTAGTGTGAGCCAGGAGACAAGAGAGGAAGGGGAAGAGATTGGATGGGTTAGCCATTTTACAAGCTTCCTCCTGGAATGCCTCTCTCTTTTTCACTTTTTCTCTCTCAATCTCTCTCTCAGTTTCTCTCTCTCCATGTGGGGTGAAAGGGAGGAGAATGATCTAAGAGCTAGAAGAAACCCTTACTTCCTCAGGGGAAGAGGGAAACATAATGGGCAGATATGGGACAGTGGATTCAAGTGGTTTGCCCCTTCTACAGTGTCAAGGTGTGCCTTTATACACTAGCACTACTATGTGGTATTCTTTGTCTGTTGCGGTCCTTTATAATGTCAAAGTTGAATGTAGTGTTAGCCCCCCCCTCAGGCTCTTTCCAGTGGAAAATTCCCCCACTTCAGATATGAAAGACTAATGGAGCTGAATGTCTCTCAAATTCTCCTCAGGTCAGGAAATACAGTTAATGTTATCTCCTTTTAGTGTTGCATGCTTGTAAAAGCTTTTCTACTGTACAGCTCAGCAATCTTTCTCTAGTCCGAAATGGCTGCCAGAAGTCTCACCCTTACCCTCACCCTGGCCCTGCTACTTTCTCTCTCTCTGCTCTACTTCCTTGTCCTCACTACTTAAGCTGATGAATTTAGGAGGGGAGCCAGGGGGGGGGGCTGTAAGTCGCACACTACTGTCCAGGACAACTTCATCACTTACTCCTCCACCCTTTTAATGCCACTCATCTTGAAGGTGTCATTTTAATAGAATACCTATTAATGAGGATTGAAATTAAACGGACAAATATGTGTGGCCGTGCGGCTGCGGGGAGATGTACGGCCCTCTGAAGCTGTCTTCCAGGAAGATAAATCAGTGTTAAAGATGCCTTTTAAACAGATGAGACACGGCCAGAGTAGGGTTTCCTCTGTCCTCCTTCTCCTGGAGGAGACCCTATGAGAGATTGCAGTACATTTCTAACTACACTGTAGAAATATCTGTGCCTAGTTGCATATCACTGTAACTTTTTGTATGATGTGATGACAATCTTTTTAGATTTGTTAGCGTTGCCTTGTGTGTGTGAGTGTGAGTGTGAGAGTGTGTGTGTGTGTGTGAGAGAGTGAGAGAGTGAGTGAGTGAGTGAGTGAGTGGTGAGTGGTGAGTGGTGGTGGTGGTGGTGAGTGAGTGAGTGGTGAGTGAGTGAGTGGTGGTGGTGGTGGTGGTGGTGGTGGTGAGTGAGTGAGTGGTGAGTGGTGGTGGTGAGTGAGTGGTGGTGAGTGAGTGAGTGAGTGGTGAGTGGTGAGTGGTGAGTGAGTGAGTGAGTGGTGAGTGAGTGAGTGAGTGAGTGAGTGAGTGAGTGAGTGAGTGAGTGAGTGAGTGAGTGTGTGTGAGTGAGTGAGTGAGTGAGTGAGTGAGTGGTGAGTGAGTGAGTGAGTGAGTGAGTGAGTGAGTGAGTGTGTGTGTGTGTGTGTGTGTGTGTGTGTGTGTGTGTGTGTGTGTGTGTGTGAGTGTGTGTGTGAGTGTGTGTGTGTGAGTGTGAGTGCGAGTGTAATTGCATGCTGGCTAACGGTTGTATCCGCTCAGTCTGAGGGGAAACGAGGAGCGTCAGGTCCAGTCGTTTCCTTGAGGAAATATACCAGCTGAACGAATGTGTATGTGTTTTCAGCGGTCAGGATCAAAGGAGCCAGTCCCACACCAGGACACATACTTTCATGACCTTTCTCCATGGACAAAAAGGTGCTATACAAAATCAAATAGGTAGCTGGATGGTCCATGTTATTATTATCTTAAAACAATTATATGTTAGGGTAGTAGATATAGAAGAATGGCTCAGACTCTAGGGCGTTAAGTCATGCTACATGAATTTGTCCATTTCATGAATGCAAAGTTCATGTATAGTATTGTAGTGATTGCAGGGTGCACAGAGTTGAATATATATATATACTATTCTGTACTTTTGGCAAACATATGTTAGTAACACTCAACACTGACATGTGAACGTGTCGGGAGTATTTTCTTCTGCAGAAATGCCATTGAAATGAGCTGCTTGTTCCAGACCCCTGTAAGACAGCTTCAGTTACGAGGTTCTGCCAGGTTCCTCTAGCACCTGTTTCTCTCTGACGCTCCAAATGGAAACACATCATCATGGCCACTAATTGTTGTGTTGTGTTTCTCGGCTCTTTTAATTGGTAGCAGTGTTGCTTGCGGCCGTCGCACTCTAATAAGAACCTCCTGGATGTGGCATAGTGTTGCACTCTGTTCTACCAGAGATGGCTCTTTACGTGAACCTATTTCCTCTTTCAGAGAACTGGCAAATTGTTTGTTTCTTAATGCCCCTCAACACAAAACAAACATGGGAGGCGCTACCCTGTAATTATGCTGTATGCTTCAGCACTTAAACCTATTAGCAATGGGACCTATAGAAGGGAAGGGGCAGGGGGCAGCAGGCTTTGGTAGTGTGGTGTTAGTGGGCTTTCTGTGTCGTGAGTCTATGTGCATGCGTGGGTGTGGGTGTAATAGAGGAATTGGGATGGATTGGCACTCTTTCAGACGTGCACTGCGTTGTTGGGGCTATTACATGGTCCCTGTGACTGCTGGTTTGTACTTTTCATTGCTTTTATGTTTGGACTTAATTACAGACCACTTGGTAGGGCATCTCACACATTGTACTCCTATCAAGCACCTCTCTTTCTCTCTGTCTCTCTCTTGGTCTCTCTTTTCTCTCTCTCTCTTTCTCTCTCTCTCTCTGTCTCTCTCTCTCTCTCACACTCTCACACTCTCTCACACTCTCACTCTCTCACTCATTCCCCTTTAATTGACTTCATATTTTTTGTGAAGAAAGCTTCATATGTATTTCATTTTAAGTGCCTGTAGAATGGTCTCCATGACTTCTGTGATAGAGGAGAGAAGAGCTACAGGGCTGGAGCAGAACAGAGAGTATTCGTAAGTGCAAAGAGGGAAGAGTGAAAGCCCAAAATAAGTGAGGGGAGCAGAGGAGAGGGAAGAAGACCAGAAATTAAGAGCTAGCTCTAGACTATGTTGTCCTAGCATCACTTCTGCATCTCCCCCTGCTACTCCTCTTCAGCATCATTGTTTGAGCCACCTGTTTCCTCTGTATTTTTCTCCTGGACGCCGCCCTGCTTTGCTTCTGTTCTGTGTTTGAGAGCTGTGCGTAGCATCAAGGCACCACAGAGGACGATCAAGTGACAGCGTCAACGTCTCATCACTTGGTTTAATCATCTCACAGCAGGGATCAATGTGCCTTAAAGCTGAAAGGCGGTGTCTCTACGTGTCTGTGTTTTTGTGTGTGTTTGAACATCCAATGACATACTACAGGAAAATAATTTACTGCCTTTGACAATGTCTAGGTACAGGGTTGACACAGCAGTTGTAAGTGATGATGAGTTGTACTTTGAGAGTGGAAAAAAAGAAGAACACATTTGCTAAAGTGTAGGATGGTTGTTATTTTGGCCTCCGTGTTGGAATGCTTCTGGTGGCAGCAATGACACAGGATTTGGGGTGTACAGTTTGTTTACACACACCCCGCCTCCTTGACAGGGGCAGGTTTGATACCCTCTCCTTAGAGAAAGTGAGGCTGGTATCTTGAGGCATGTCCTGAGCTGCTTGGTGAGGAGAGCATGGCTTTATGGATGTGAATGAGTGTGTGTACAGGGTCTGTCCCTCAACTTGCCTGAGTGGAATGGATGGGGCGGCTAGGGCTTAGGGGAGCGGAGGTGAATACCTCCCTTGCTCCTGCTGTGCCCTCCATCCATCCATATTCATTACTCTGGCTCTAAGGGCTGTCAGTCAGCCCGCTCCCCCGTGTGTGAGATCCACATCTGGGGGGAGATTGGAGCAGGGTGAGGTTGTGTCCTCCATCCCCTGGGCTTCCAGCCTAACTCAAATAGATGTCCAGTCAATGATGTAGTACATGGTGGATTCTGCTGTTCATTTCCATACTGGATCCATGCATATATACGTTACACGTTTTGTATATGCGTGTAACAAGCAAAGTTTTAGCGGAACACAACCGTTGCAATGTTCTCTTAGAAACAGTGGGAAAATGTGGTGTGTCTACTATATCTGACGTACCACTTTGTGATGGGATTTGGGAGTGTTTATTGATTGACATGCTCCTTCCTTCCTCTCTGTGCAGGGTGTGCCCAAGCCTATAGCAGTGGAGCCATGTTGGGGGAGCAGGGCCGGCGTACTGACCGTCCTCTTGTGTCTGCCCAGACTGCCTTCAGGAATACCCCCACCTGGCCAGTCTGGTAAGCACCCGTCTCATCTCCACTCACTGTCTATATTCTAGACCAGGCCTTCTCCCTTTGGTTATTAAAAGGCACCCACATGCTTCAGATACCACTATTTTCCTCTCCCATTTGAGATATAAAACAAAAGAAAGAGAGAGCGAGAGAAAGAAAGTTCAATTTAGAAAATCTCTCTCTCTCTCTGTCTCCCTACCGGTTCAAGACTTCAAGAGTCTCTCCAGACAGATGCTAACTGAAGCATGACATATTTGAGATGTGGAGACTCTTCTCCTCCCCCAACCTCCCTTTCTCCCCTTCCTCCCTCACCTATCCCCTCTCTCTGTTAGATCCCAACCCCACCTCCCCTTTATCACAACTAGAACCCAATATCTGCCAGAGTATCTATTTCTCTACTTCTGGCAGTTCAATTTAGAAATCCGTGTACCATCTGTGTTTGGATGGACACAGATATACCTGATCTATCAACTATTAGGGGCTTTGTTTTGAGAGAGACAGAAAAAGCCATGTTATACCTGGAGGAATTAACAGGCTGTTGGATCGATTGTTCCCTCCAATAGGTTTTTCAGCAGAGGCCAGATGAGCTCATGTTTCTCCTAAGAGGATCTGTGATATTTCAGAGGTTCTAAATATGCCGCTGTGCTGTAGGTAAATGAATAGGGAGATGACCATTTGAATGGCACCCAGTGTCACAGAGATGCGCTCGGGAATGCTTTAGAACTTTTAGTACTGTCAGCAGCCATCAAAATATCACTTTCCCTCTGTCACTCATATACGCACCCACACGTTATCTCTCTCTCTCTCTCTCCCTCTCACTCGCTCTTCCTCTCCCTCCACCTCTCTCTTTCTCCCTTTTTCTCACGCTTTCTCACTTATTTTATTTCTCTCCTTTTCCTTTTCCCCTGAAGCCCAGGGCTTTCTGAGAGGCTGCTGTCGGCTCATCGTGTAGGTATAATACATGAGCTGAAATACGAGCAGGTGTAAAAGTGACTGCAGCAGGAAGCCTGTAAAAGACAGCTAAAATTAAGCACTTTGCAAGGCATCAGGTTCTCATACTGGGAAAAGCTGCTTGCATTACATTTAGAGGAGCCTTTAAAGCCACCAGGTACTGGGCAAATAGTAGGAGCTGATAAGTGCAGCCAGTAAGTACAGGCTACAGTATTGGCTACACATGCTGGGTAAATGCATACTGTGCAGTATGTCAGATCCTGCATGATTTCACAGTTCTTTTTTGTGATAGTTGCGGGAAAAAAGCTTGATTTTGCTACAGAAATTCTGACATTTTGGATGTCAGTTTGCAAAGATTTGTGTCCAAGAAATGCTCCGATGGGTGAGGCGTTTGTTGACCTGTGTCTTGATTGAAAAATGTTCTGAATTAAAATTGTGTTGATTGCTCGTTTGGTATTGCGGTGGTCGAACAGTTTTATTCGGTAATATTGTGG
Organism: Oncorhynchus keta; assembly: GCF_023373465.1. NCBI lineage: Eukaryota > Metazoa > Chordata > Actinopteri > Salmoniformes > Salmonidae > Oncorhynchus > Oncorhynchus keta. The sequence goes on from NC_068422.1 coordinate 32,665,003, forward strand.
TGATTAAGTACTTTATATGCATATCATACATGGAACTATAGAAATAGAACTGTCACTCTGCAGTAAGTGCTGAAGCAGTGCTGTGACACCGGGTAGAGAAAGAGAGAGATGTGGTCAGATGCCATAGGGGCTTTAGAATCCCTGAGCAGACAAGGTACAAATCTGTCGTTCTGCCCCTGAGCAAGGCAGTTAACCCACCGTTCCCGGGCGCCGAAGAAGTGGATGTCGATTATGGTAGCCCCCCGCACCTCTCTGATTCAGAGGGGTTGGGTTGAATGCTGAAGTCACATTTCAGTTGAATGCATTCAGTTGTACAACTGACTAGGTATCCCCCTTTCCCTTTATGGAACACTGGGGGTGGTAACTGGAAATAGCTATTTGTCTTGACCCATCTGATGTGGGAAAACTTGTCAGGAAGAGATGCTAACACCAGTTAGTATGTGAGTGCATGTGTGTGTGGGTGTGTATTTGTGCATAAGTGCGCTTTATAAATCAAAGTTAATTAGGTCACGTACACAGTTTAGCAGATGTTATAGTGGATGTAGCGAAATGCTTGTGTTACTAGCTCCTAAGAATGCAGTAGAAATGTCAAACAAGTACACAAATAACAGTAGAAAACAATTTAAGAATGCCATGACAAATCTAGTTAACAGCACAAATAACACTGCATCAGTAATCCAAATGCAATCTATGCATATATATACACCAAAAAGATATACAAAGAATTATGTACAGCAGTAGATACTGTATATTACAGTGAGCTATGTCGAGAATCCAGTATATAAATACAGGCGGTGTGTATAAACAGTGAATCAAAAATGCAATGTACTATATGAAAATCATATACTAGATATATATATATATATATATACACACACACTATATGAAAAAAATGTAATGAGCTATATGAAGAATGTGGTATATGAAAAAGATTCCGGTATATACAGTAATCTAGTATATAATTAAGAATCCCGTACATTAATACGCAGTGTGTATAAACATTGTAACAAAAATGCAATGTACAGTAGTAGATACAGTATATTAGAATAAGCTGTATGAAGAATACTATATATGAATACACAGTGTGAAAGACAGTATAAAATAAACGGTCCAGTGTTTAATGTCTCTATATACACGGAGTGTACAAAACAGGAACACCTGAACATGTGAAAGCTATTGATGTCACATGTTAAATCCACTTCAAATCAGTATAGTTGAAGAGGATGAGACAGGTTGAAGAAGGCTTTTTAAGCCTTGAGACAATTGAGACATGGATTTTGTGTGTGTGTGCCATTCAGAGGGTGAGTAGGGAAACAAAGATTCAGGTGCCTTTGAACAGGGTATGGTAGTAGATGCCAGGTGCACTGGCTTGTGTTAAGAACTGCTGGGGTTTTTACACTCAACATTTTCCCGTATGTATCAAGAATGGTCCACCACCCAAAGGACATCCAGCCTGTCAGGACCCGGTTACGAACCCGGGTCTCCGGAGTGAGAAACAGTCACTTAACCAACTGAGCCACGAACCCAGAAGAACCCAGAAGATGAGGCAGACACAGCAGTACTTGAGGAAAACATGTAACTCCACAACCTCAAAAGGAATTCCACAAGAACAAAGGTAATCCTCCAAGACAAAAAGGTAAATCCACAAGGTGGAAGGTATAGCATAAAAAGCCTCAAAAGATACTCAAAAATAAATAAACAAGAACAAAAAACAGAATTCCACAAGAGAGTCTACCAGGATCAACAAGAGTTCACAGAGTACTAGGGCTGGGTGCTAACATACAAACACAGAGCAAAGAACTGAGGAAAACTAAGGGTTTAAATACAATCAGGGGAAACGAGGCACAGGTGCAAATAATAATGGGGATCAAGGGAAAACAAAAGGTCAAAAGGCACAATGGGGGCATCTAGTGACCAAAAACCGGAACAACCCTGGCCAAATCCTGACACAGCCGACTTGGCACAACTGTGGGAAGCATTGGAGTCAATATGGGCCAGCATCCCTATGGAATGCTTTCGACACCTTGTAGAATCCATGCCCTGACGAATTGAGGCAGTTCTGAAGGCAAAAGGGAAAGTGCAACTCAATATTAGAAAACTGTTCCTAATGTTTTGTACAGTCAGTGTATATGGGACATCAGCGTTGGCTGTGTGTGCATATGTTTCTGAGTATGGTTGTATGCGAGTGTTTATTTGAGTACGGAGTCTGTGTGTTTGAGGTGTGTATGAGTGAGTCCTTCTTTGTCTATTACTTATTACAGGAGTATGTCATGACGTTGGCCTGGGGTTAGGTTTATGACAGTCATAAATACCTCTTCCCCCCTTTTTTCCTCTCTCTACCCTACTGATGTTACATTTACAAACCCTTGGTTAACAGAGATTCTGGGAACATCAGAAGGTGGGGGGAAATGAACAATATTCTGGTAATCCGACCAATTTAACATATGCGGTGGTACTTAATGAATATGATGTCAGTTTGGTTGTCATCTGAGACATCTCATCAATGATAAGATGGCATAAATTCTACAGTGGAAAGTCTACACATCAGAGTTATCGGATTCACATGGAATTGTTGTTCAATTTAAATGTTTGAATATTAAATGTTTCGTGATGGGATGAAATGTGATTTTAGCTTCTAAAATGTGAGATTTGGGTTTTCATAAGATAGGGCTCTGCTCAATCAGTGGCCCTCCCCTGTGAAGGGACATGGGCTATAAAACTTTTCAAACACGCCCTCCTCTCCCTTCCTATATAAGCCCTTGATGACAATATAACCTCCTGTTCCGAGGATATAGGACGACGGTCCGATGTCAAAATGGTTCAGATAATAACTACAGCATGAAACCAACATCAGCGTGAGCTTTGGTTGCGAATGGTATGAACTTTGAACTCTTATTCACTACAGATGTAATACCTCCTAGCCGTTGAGTTAGCAACAGCAGCTGCAAACGCAGGTTAGGAAGGAACCGACAGAGTATCCTGTCTACCACACAACGGCGCTACTACAACGTATCCAATTGACAACCAGAGACATTCTTCAAAGGCCTCGGTTGAGCAAAACGGCCTTCCATCTACCACCAACCTACCGAAGCGCAGCTCATAGTAAATATTTATTGCATTTTCCTTTTCCAAATGGGCGGTAATTTAGAATGCATAAGATACTGTATTTACGATAGCATAGCTTCTTCCCTTTTTTCCTCAGTCTTCCCACTCCTTCACTCAAACCCAGCCCCTTTTCTTTTGTGTAACACGCCGTCATATCTGTTCCACCCGCTAGGGACGTTTTCCTTTATGACATCATTTGTAATCAAGTTATGATTTAATTATGTGTATGTGTAATTCTGTGTGATTAGTTAGGTATTTAGTAAATCAATTATTAAACCCAATTTTGTGTTCAAATTGTTAGCCAGGGTTTGTGCAGATAACCAAGAATTTACAACTTTCAGATGAGACTGAATTAAGATGACGATTAATATTGACTGCTATTGATGTAAAATATTACTAGGTCTTTAAGAGCTTATTCGGAAGATAACAGCTCTATAAATATTATTTTGTTGTTCCCGACTCTCTAGTTAATTACATTTACATGATTAGCTCAATCAGGTAATATTAATTACGGATAAATTATTTTATAGAATAGCATGTCATATCACTTAATTTGGCATTGCCAAAGACACGACAAGTACTACTTACTACTCTCACAACAGGAAATTGCGTGATGGCTGTTCAACAGTCTGATGGCCTGGAGGTAGAAGCTGTTTTTAAATCTTTTGGTCCTGGTTGTGATGCAGAATAGTATCGACGTATACACTGACTCAGTGACTGGGTTCATCAGTAAGTGCATAGAGGATGCTGTTGCCACTGTGACGATTAGAATTGATCCAAACCAAAAATCGTGGCTCAATGGCAGCAATCGAGCAAAACTGAAAGCGCAAACCACTGCAATTAACCATGGGAATATGAACGTGTACAAACAGACCAGCTATGACCTCCGTAAGGCAATCAAAGAGGCAAAACGACAGTACTGGAACAAAGAAGAGTCGCAACTCTTATCTGTGTACATGGATGAACGCTTCTCCCTCTGTCATGGATGCCAGGGTTGCCCTTAGTTTGAAGATGTAATCAACAGGTGTTTTATACAACAGCCTTCTTTCTTAATTCTCTTTTTTGGACTCTCCAAATTTGGCAATCTCTCTGCTTTCCCCGGGCATTCCACTGGTTTCAAAACTCGATAAACTTCTTCCATGACAACGACACCGTTTCTTCCCCACGATTGTCATCAGAAGACTCCACAATGACTGGTTTGATAAATGTTTTGAACTAAATCAGGGATTTCCTCATTGTCTGGTTCATGGGGTGGCAGGTAGACTAGTGGTTAGAGCGTTGGACTAGTAACTGAAAGGTTGCAAGATCGAATCCCAGAGATGACAAGGTAAAAATGGAGTTGTTCTGCCCCTGAACTAGGCAGTTAACCCACTGTTCCTAGGCCGTCATTAAAAATAAGAATTTGTTCTTAACTGACTTGTCTAGTTAAATAAAGGAAAAATACATTTATTTTCAGAATCAGCATGGCACAATCATCCTCTAGAAAGTAGTCCATCACCATGTTTTCCCACTGAGCATTGTCGATAGCGCTATTAACTTCAAGGCAGCAATGTTGAGAGCTGTAGCAACACTTTTTGTCACTCCCTGATCTGTTTCACATGTCCTTGTGATTGTCTCTACTCGCCCACCTTCCCCATCTTCCCCATTATCCCCTGTGTATTTATACCTGTGTTCTCTGTCTGTTGCCAGTTTATCAAGTCAACCAGCATTTTGTCTCAGCTCTTGCTTTTCCCCAGTCCCTCTTTTTCTCGCCCTCCTCATTTTGACCCTTGCCTGTCCCAACTTTGAGCCCGCCTGCCTGCGTCCTGTACCTTTGCCCCACCACTCTTGATTATTGACTCCTGCCTGCCCAGCCTGTCACTTGCCTGCCCCTGTTGCAGTAATAAGCATTGTTATTTCAACACAGTCTGCATTTGGGTCTTACCTGAAACGTTATACTTTTTCAGTTCTTTGTGACATCTTTCAATAAAGCAGCAGTAGATAGGCTTATCCACACGTACTTAGCAGCTCATGTTATAGACAGAAGCATGCTACATGGCAGACCAATCCAAACTCATGTCCAACCCATCCATTATCCTAGCCAATCATGGCTAGCCGGAAGGTTCCTATATTTGCCGTGGCTAAACCAACTAGGCTCAATATTTAACAGTTGTATATTTACAGATGGCATACGATTATGTTATTGAGGCATATGAAAGTTGACATGTTCCAGAAGGCATTTCTGCCCATATTTTGATTTAAAAAAATAATAATAATCAAATGCCTCTTCTCTGAAGTAGTGCCCTGCGACATACACCTAGTTTCTTGAAATGGGTCACAAATGGTCCCTTCACACAGACAGTGTAGTGAAGAAAGTGCAACAATGCCTCTTCAACCTCAGGAGGCTAAATAATTTCAGCTTGACACCTAACACCCTCAGAAACTTCTACAAATGCACCATTGAGAGAATCCTGTCAGGCTATATCGCCGCCTGGTACGGCAATGCACTGTCTGCAACCGCAGGGCTCTCCAGAGGGTTGTGCGGTCATTCCAATGGTTCATCGGGGGCACACTGCCTGCCCTCTAGGACATCTACAGCACCCGGAAGGCCAAGAAGATAGTCAAGGACCTCAGCCGCTCGAGCCACAGCCTGTTCCCCCTGCTAGCATCTAGAAGTAGGAGACAGTACGAGTGCATCAAAGCTGGGACTGAGAGACTGATAAACAGTTATCTCAAAGCCATCAGACTGTTAAACAGTCACCACTAGCCGGACTCCGCCCAGTACCCTTCCCTGAACCTTAGTCACTGTTACTAGACCGGCTTCCAAACGGTACTCTACCCTGCACCTTAGAAACTGCTTTGCCATATGTGCATAGGGTCATTGAACACGAGTCACTTTAATAATGTTTACATACTGTTTTACTCACTTTATATGTATATACTGTATTCTAGTCATGGCTCATCAGTATTTATATTCATATACTGTCCATAATGTCTATACAAACCATTATATACAGTGCATTCGGAAAGTATTCGGACCCCTTGAGATGTTTCTACAACTTGTTTGGTGTCCACCTGTGGTAAAATCAATTGCATGGACATGATTTGGAAAGGCACACACCTGTCTATACACTGTCAACTGTGGGACCTTATATGTTAGAGCAAAATCCAAGCCATAAGGTTGAAGGAATTGTCCGTACTGCTCCGAGACAGGATTGTGTCAAGGCAAAGATCTGGGGAAGGGTACCAACAATTTATTTAGCATTGAAGGTCCCCAAGTACACTGTGGCCTCCATCATTCTTAAATGGAAGACGTTTGGAACCACCAAGACTCTTCCTAGAGCTGACTGCCTGGCCAAACTGAGCAATCGGGGGAGAAGGGCCTTGGTCAGGGAGGTGACCAAGAGCCCGATGGTCACTCTTACGGAGCCCCAGAGTTTCTCTGTGGAGATGGGAGAACCTTCCAGAAGATCAACCATCTCTGCAGCACTCAACCAATCAGACCTTTATGGTATGGTATTTCACTGCACCCGCTATAATGTCTGCTAAACTGTGTACGCGACCAATAAACTTTGATTTTGATTTGATCAACTTTGATTTGAGAACCTGAATTCAAATCTTTGAAAGTGACAGCCTCCTCACGACATTTGTGGTGGTTCAGAACTCTATAGCAGGGTTAGCATTAGTTTTCAGTAATCTGCCTTTACAAAATGAAAACCATCAAAAATCTGTTTTAAAACATTTCACCTGCGTTTTATATTGAAAGTCAGTGTTTTTTTTGCTTACATAGAGTAATAAGGGGCATGCAACTATAGTGTTTTTTTTTCACACAAAATACATTCGTGCAACATATTCATCAGGAAATAATTTATCAGATGACAACAGTCGGCTGCAGCCGCACATGTCAATCAGCTGTCATGATGTTGCCATCTTTGAGTACAGCGAGCACCATCCCCCGCTCTTTGCTTCTACAACCAGACTGCTGTGGGCAGAGTGAGGTCGTAAATTCCTAAGGAAGATCCTGCTTCATGGACACACTGTTATAGAGAGTAGTTTCATGGAGACAAAGGAAATCCTTCCACCTCACAGGACGTGAGGTACGAACAAATTTCATGTTCCAGAGAAAGTGTAAAAGATCGGTGAAGAATCCAGCTACGAACTGGTACGTTTGTCACAACTTGGGAAGCTTAAGAGAGACGGTGTGGCAACATTACCATAACGTTGTTTATATAATAGCCTCAGATATGAGGTCTAATTGTTCTATAAGATGAATGAGTGAGGATGTACAGTTTGAATAATGGTGTAATATGATTGTGGACTGTCTAATGAAGAAATATACAATTCCCTTTTGATTTGAACTAAATCATAGGACTTCCCCTGAGCCCAGTTAGGGCAAGACATCCTGGTACAGCCCTCTTCTGCCATTCTGAATAAAACCCCACTTTGAGAAATTATCAGGAGACCATGTTTTTCTCCATTAGGAGGGGGGACTAAAGGTTGTAGACCATTGCTGAATCTTTTAACCATACCACGTGGTTAAAACTCTTAGACTATCGATACCGACAGAATAAGAACGTCTTTGATACTAAAGTCTTTGATACTAATTACTAGTCTGCAGCTAGGAATCCGGCATCAATTGAACGCGAAGAACGACAACCACCGAAACATCCATCCTATAACGAATGTCACTCTGAACAATCCCCTCTAACCACATCCGAGAGAGACGGACAATTCTGCAAAATAAATAAACTTTTCACCAGCGATCAAGATGACAAACTGAGCGTAAATATATATATTGATTGCAATTGTTCCCGAATGAGTGAGCGTTCATGTGTAAGGGATTAGCATTTTAATTGTTATAATTAACTTTGTAGGGACTTCTTAGTCGACCCCCCCCCATTGCCCCTTTGTCTAACAAGCTGCCATGCCGATTCACTAGGGCACATTCTATCATTTCATGTAACCATATATTGTTTATGCATTTCTGTGAATTACTTAGTAATAAATAAATGATTATTTAAGACAATTGATGTATGGATGACTCATAGTGAAGACTGGGTTAGTCCAGATAACCAACATTTTACGACGTTTGGAATGAGACTAACGTGAGGTAAACTAAATAAATAAATAATTAATCAGAAGACTATTGATCAGATATGAAAATATCTGAAAGGTTATATTGGGAAATTATAACTTTGTAATCTGAATACTTTCCTTGGTGCCCCTATTTCCTAGTTAATTACAGGTACACGATTAATTACTTTGATCGCGTTATACTAATTACTGGGAATCTTCAATGTCTTCAATTTAATGACAGTAAAGACACGACACAGCATACAATGAAAAAGCAAGGTATTTTTGCAAAAACAATGCATGACCATCATATTTCTAAGGCTTATCATAGAAATTATGTAGCCAGCTGTCACGCCCTGGTCGAGGTATTTTGTGTTTATCTTCATTTATTTGGTTAGGCCAGGGTGTGGCATGGGGTTTTTGTATGTGGTGTGTTGGTATTGGGATTGTAGCTTAGTGGGGTGTTCTAGTTAAGTCTATGGCTGTCTGAAGTGGTTCTCAATCAGAGGCAGGTGTTTATCGTTGTCTCTGATTGGGAACCATATTTAGGCAGCCATATTCTTTGTGTGTTTCGTGGGTGATTGTCCTTAGTGTCCTTGTTCCTGTCTCTGTGTTAGTTTACACAAGTATAGGCTGTTTCGGTTTTTGTTACGTTCATTAAACATGGATCGCAATCTACACGCTGCATTTTGGTCCGACTCTCCTCCACCACAAGAGAACCGTTACACCAGCTATATTTCCTAATGTTTTGCTTGAAGTTAATATTTCAATTTAACTTGCTGCCAGAAAGAAACTACACCTGAGGAAAGTACACGGAGAAAAGAAGTCTGCACGTCAGTCAGAGTGCTGTCTAGTAATCCAATGACTCGACCAAAAATATTTCATAGAAGTGGAGAAGTGCAACTGAAGCACAAAATTTGTCCTTTTACATTCATGATCTGGTGCGAACCCTGACTGAACCGGGCAGAATTTACAATAAGAATAATTTTAAATCTGTATTTACAAAACGCAGTAAGTCATTTTTTTCATGGTTTTATCTTTCCTTTTCTGCGTGAAAAACTCAGAATCCTGCGTTATCGCGACACCTGCACCATATTAATCCGACTTTTAGGATCCTGACGGTTTCTCCGATTTTGGGATTAAAGTGCCTGGATGTTGCGAGCCTGGGGTTTGTATGCTGGGTAGAGCAGTGCACAGTCCTGTCTGGTACAGAGCTCAAACACATTGTTCTGTAATGCTGAGATCAGCAGAGCTGAGGCTCCCAGGATAGCACAGGTGGATAAAGGGCTCATCTTCATAGGAAAAGTTACTCAGAGGAGTTCCATACCAACCATATCCATACATAACACCGTGGAGGAAATGTCACATTTCAACTCCATCCTCTGCAAGTAGTAGAAGTTTTAGTTGTATTAATTGTTGTCTGGTATAGAGAATCTGCCTGCACATACACACACTTACCCACAAACATGCCGAATGCACATGTGTACACACACACACACACACACACACACACACACACACACACACACACACACACACACCTCTCCACAGGCATGTCTGTGTATAGAGATTACAAGCTGGTGAAGCAGTCAACTTCTCTAAGCCCCCTGTGTGTCACTGGCTTTACAGTGCTCTGCCGAGGAGACCAGAAGAAGCACCAAATCCCTCCACTCTGGAGTCTATCATTGCCCATCTCCCAACACAAACACACTACTAAATCTGTCTAAGTCAGGGGAGCGGTGGATCTAACCAAGCCTAATGTATTCCTTCAGTCCAATAGTTGAGTGAGGGGCCATTGTATTAATCTGCTTACTCTACTTCCAACCTACTGGGACTAGATGCTTAGTGAGGAACTTCCCCTGAATGTAGGGAAGTTAGTTTCAACATTCTAAAATGTCTGAGAAAGGGTGTGTACTTTTAAGTCAGGCTTCTCAGGAAGACTTACTATACAGCTGGAGCTAGATTGGCACCTGGATAAAATATCCAAAAGACATAGACATCCTCCTATTTGCTGAAGGGACAAAGACAGACAGACAAACAGATGGATGGACGTCTATATAGCAGCCATCTCCTACTCTAGTCTTACTACCTCATCTTTCACATCATGTCTTAATTCTTTACCTGCTCCTCTTTCCATCATCAGTCTTCTCTACCTTCTCCCTCATTGTTGGGATTCCCCTACATGATGAGATGTCAGGACAGGGAAGAAAACCATCTCCCTGCCAGATACCAGCATGTTCTTAGGAGTTTAAACATAGTCTCCATACAAACACAGCAATCCTGTTCTCATCAACAATAACCTGCCTATTCAGGAGAGATCTGTTGAGTGAGTGCGGTCCGAGGTAAGAGTCTGTGGTGGTACCCTCGTTGCCCAGCGACTTGCATTTAGCCAAGGTGCCTGTAAAGAGAGTCGCTAGTGAAAGTCTACACACCCATTGCAGTCTTCACATTTTGCTGCCTTAAAATGTAATCTGCCAAACCTACAGATCTACACAACCTACTCCACATTTTCAGTGAAAGAAAAAGTAAATAACATTTTCTAAATTAATAACAACAAAAAAAATGTGTTGATTGCGTATGTCTTCACACCCCAGAGTTAATACTCGATGGAAGCACCTTTGGCAGCAATTACAGCTGAGACTAATTTTGTATAAGTTTCTACCATCCTTGCACAACTCTTAGGGCAACATTGTTATTGTCAAAATTGTGTAACGGTGCACAATTGCTCCGCCATTTCCTGGTTACAAAAATTCGAATAGTTTGCCTAATTTCAGTTTATGTGGAAAAAGAAGCAAGTATAGTGTAGAGAATCATTATATAATCTGAACTGCTGTGAAATATATTTTCCATAACCCAAAATATTGTATTGTTAGCTCTTTGAAGCTTAAAAATGGGAAGCAAAGATATAGTGCACATAGATCAGATCTACCACTTCTTAGACTTGCTTTCAATAAGAATGACAGATCTATAACTCATATTTCTATGTGAATTCACCCAAAAAGTTACATATTGCAGCTTTAAGCTCAGTAAATCAAATCAAAGCATATATGATCATGACTGTGACTGGATCATTCAGGAACACACCACCCCTTGGAAAGCCATTCTGGTGTGTCTTTGGTATTTAAGTTTGTGCAATTGTCCTGCTGAATAATAAAACACATTGTATTTTTTCAGAATACGATGGGTGTTCCTCTAACTTTTTACCTGGGCTTTTCTCCTTTCATCCTTTTTAATCCTGACTAACTCCCCAGTTCCAGCCAGTGACAACCCATTACCAACCTACTATCACAAATTATCGTGACATAGACACTAATTACTTATGCAAAATTTGTAACATTTCCTGTCCATTACATGATTTAATATACTGTGCCTTTCAATCACCGATGAAGGCAGTAGGTTACTTAAGACAGAAACGATACAGGGGAGGTTGGTTGGGGAGGACGGGTGGGTCTAGCAACCCAAACGCGTGTTCGAATCACGATGGACAACTTTAACATTTTAACTAATTAGCAACTTTACAACTAAGTACTACTTTTTAGCTACTTAGCTAGCATGTTACCTAACCTTAACCATTTAAATACCCTAACCTTAAGTAACCCCTAACCCAGCTAATGTGAGCTACAACACATTTTAATTCTTTATGAAGAAAATGTTCTACTTGACACAAATGCGTTAGGAAGAAAATTGTGTGGTATACATGAAAATTGTGTATTCAACACAATGCTTTATGAAGAAAATCCTGTGGTGGACATGAAACATGTACTTTTTTGTTTGCCTGTCACGAATTTCAAATAAGTCATGTGTCTATTTCACAATAATCTGTGATAGTGTGTTGCCATTACATGACGGTGCCACCTGCCAATACAGAGGGTCACCAACATTGATTTCACTCCACATTACTGATCTGTATGACAAAGTGAAAAGGAAGCCATCCAATCTTTTTGCAACAAGGCCATTAAGTAATACTGCAAGACAACACAGCAAAGAAATGAACTTTTTTGCCTAAATTAAAACTGCAGGTTTCAGTCAAATTTAATACAACACAGAGCGAAACCCTCTGTATTTTCAAGTATTGTGGTGGCAGCATCATGTTATGGGTATGCTTGTCATCGGCAGGGACAGGAGAATTGGTCAGGATAAAAAAACCCACAGTCTTCTGTAAATCTTACCTTGGGATATATGTAGTTACATTTTTCAGGGGGACAATTGCACACGTTACTGACAAAGACACACCAGAATGGCTTTCCAAGAGTTGTGAATGTTCCTGAGCGGTCCAGTCTCAGTCCTGATTTACATTTTTGAAGGTTTGAATATTGCTGCCCATAAATGATTCCCAATCACATTAACTGAGCTTGAGTAATTTTGACAAAAACAAGACTTGTGCAAAGTTGGTAGAATCTTATACAAAATGATTCACAGCTGTAATGGCTCCCAAAGGTGCTTCCACCAAGTATTAACTCTGGGGGGTGAAGACATACACAATCAAGACATTTTTGTTATTTTTATTTGTTTATTTAATTAGGAACATGTTCTGTGTAGATCTGTAGTCGAAAAAATTATAATGTAATCCCTTTTTGCATTTCATTTTAAGGCAATAGAATTCGAAGACTGTGCAAGGGGTGTGTAAACTTTCACTAGGCACTGTAAGTCTCCCAGTCTCAGTTCAATGTGGCATTGGTTTATAATTCTCTTGAAGTTTCCCAAGCAAGCGATGGAAAAATGGAGGAAAAAACACAATCAGGGTCCCAGTTATCTCTCCTTTTCTGCTCTCCTGACCATCTCTCTATCCGCCGAGCTGCCACCATGACACCCTGTTTCCCATTACAGCCTCGTGGTCCCGTGGCCTTGGCTTTTTCCAAGCTCGTTAAACTAACATACGCTGCTGAGTGTTTCGAGTTAAGATAACGCTTACAAAATAAAGATATGATTGCTCTTTTTTTTCTTAATATTCTTTCTTAATCCCTTTTCCTTTTATGTCACCATTATTGGGAATGTAAGGGTATGGTGTTCTGTTTCCAGGCATAGTGTCTATTCACATCCAGACTCAGGGCTCTCTATCTTTCTGACCTACAGTGCAGGCTGGGCTGGACTACAGTGTTGTCCAGTTATTCTGAGGGTATCAAAGGCATCATCTTGTCTCCTACTGTTCCCCCTGCGCAGTTGTGAGTGGAGAGCTTGTTGACAGTGATATGAGAACCAAGTGGGAAGCAGAGGTTATTCACCCAGAGTGGATCTTCTTATGTGACTCTTTCATTCACTCAGATAATATCTGTCCTCCTAGTTTGGGTGATTAGGATTTAAAAGACTAAACATATACTTATTAACAACAGATTTAACAGGATTTAGAAACAATTCAATTCAGTTACAATATGAACTGACTTTGAGATGAGGCTTGCACATCTGGTCAACATTGTCATCCACAGTGTCTGGTACACTACATACAAAAGTATGTGGACACCCCTTTAAATTAGTAGATTCTGCAATTTCAGCCACACCCGTTTCTGACAGGTGTATAAAATTGAGCACACAGCCATGCAATCTCCATAGACAAGCATTGGCAGTAGAATGGCCTTACTGAAGAGGTCAGTGACGTTCAATATGGCAACATTATAGGATTCCAACAAGTCAGTTTGTCGAATGTCTACCCTGCTAGATCTGCCCCGGTCAACTGTAAGTGCTGTTATTGTGAAGTGGAAATGTATAGGAGCAACAACAGCTCAGCTGCAAAGTGGAAGGCCACACAAGCTCACAGAACGGGACCGCCGAGTGCTGAAGCGCGTAGCGCTTGCAACACTCACTACCGGGTTCCAAAGTGCTTCCAGAAGCAATGTCAGCACAATAACTGAATCTGGGTTTGGCAGATGCCAGGAGAACGCCACCTGCCCCAATACATGGTGCCAACTGTAAAGTTAAGTGGAGGAGGAATAATAGTCTGGGGCTGTTTTTCATAGTTCTGGCTAGGCTCCTTAGTTCCAGTGAAGGGAAATATTGACGCTACAGCATACATTGACATTCCAGATGATTCTGTGCGTCCAACTTTGTGGCAACAGTTTGGGGAAGGCCCTTTCCTGTTTCAGCATGACAATTCCCCCGTGCACAAAGCGAGGTCCATAGAGAAATGGTTTGTCATGGTCAGTGACCTGCACAGAGCCCTGACCTCAACCCCATTGAACACTTTTGGGATGAATTGTAATTCCGACTGTGAGCCAGGCCAAATCATCCATCATCAGTGCCCGACCTCACTCATGCTCTTGTGGCTGAATTGAAGCCACAAGTCCCCGCAGCAATGTTCCAACATCTAGTGGAAAGCCTTCCCAGAGGAGTGGAGGCTGTTATAGCAGCAAAGTGGGGACGAACAACATATGAATGCACATGATTTTGGAATGAGATGTTTGACAAGCAGATGTCCAAATACTTTTAGTCATGTAGTGTATCAAACTAGGACAAGGTTTTCACAAGGATTCTCACTCTTAATGACACTATTTGAATAATGGGGAACCAACAGTAGCTCATGGAGAAATCCTGCCTGGTCAGCAGAAATAATAAAAGCTAAACTTGAATGTCAAGCAGCTGTAATCTGTGTGAGAAAGTGATAACTGTAACTCTACTCCTTTATTGTCATGCAGATGACACTAATTCTATTATATTTCATTACAAGCTGTCATCAGAATAATGTGCTTGTTCCTCTTATTTAGTTTGAGTTTTATTTAACCTTTATAAAAAATAAACAAATTCAAGAAAGACCTGGCCTTTTTACTGTATTTCTCTTCACTGAAACCCTCGTCAGATCTTAGTATCATAGTATTATGTCCCATTCCTGTTTGATTGAAAATAATATGTATTTGTGGTCCCTAGTGCTAGAACGGCCCTTCCTGTTCCAAACCACTTTGTACATCAGGGTTAGTGATCCAGCAACCTCACCTGACAAAACAATTCCCTTAGTAGGTTGCATTAGCAGGGAGCGCCCTTCACCTCCACTCACCTGTATCCTGATTTGATTATGTTGTCCAATTAATTTGATTTGAGATGCATATCTCTGGTTATCCAGAAGGCATTGGCTTTAATTAGCAATCATGAAAAATGAGCTATTTGGTTGTAAGCCAGCATTTCCCAAACTCGGCCTGGGGATCCCAAGGGGGGCATATTTTGGTTTTTGCCCTATCACTACACAGCTGATTCAAATAGCCAAACCTTGATGATTAGTAGATTATTTGAATCAGCTGTGTAGTGATAGGCTTTCACCTTTGGTTGGGTCACCAAATTGGCATCTATAACGATAACTTTTTCATTAAATGTTTTTAGTTTTCTTTGAAAAGCTTTAATTTAGAGTTTTAAAAAAGTGTTACTTTCAAGTGTGGAAAGTTTGTCTTTCAAGAGTTACATGTAGTGGTGGTTTCTATCCAATAGTAGAGATGGCTTTGGATGTCAAGGTCAGACATATTAGCTGCAGTGTTACGTGTAGTGATTGCGATAGAAAAAGTGTCAGGTAACAGTGTTGAAAAGGATCTGGTTGTGATTTGGAGTGAAAGGGCTGACAGGTAATCTAGTCTGGCTCCACTGACCAGACATGTCAGGCTGTAGACTAAGAGTGTCAGCCCAGGCTCTTTTCTCTCCTCCACTCCCACTTTGTCCCTCTCTCTATACCTCTCTAACTCAGACATCTTGTTCTGTAATCAGTGCTGAGGGTTGGCCTCCTGTCCGTGGCGGCGGGAAAGAGCACTGAGGCGATTGTTGCCATGCCTACCTAAGGGGCACTGTGGCTTGGTCACACACATGCATAGGCACACTGCGCGCATTCACACGTCATTGAAAGTAAGCATTTCACTGTAAGGTGTACGCTTAAACATGTAGAGTTTTTCCTTGTTTTTCTCTAGTTTTTTGGTCTGCATACAAGGAAATTTACTTCCTGTCCTAATGAGTCAAGCCTACCGCTGGACAGAGGGCAAGCCATACTGAAAATCCATATTAACTACAGTAAGCATCTGGTGTCATTGTGTTCTCCACTTTTTTTTGTTGCACTGTGGAGAAAATAGCAGACCATCAGATTGTTGTTTTGAGAAAAAGAACAGCCCATAGCAGCCTAGAGAGTTATAGAGCTATGCTTCAGTGACATGTAGTCCCTCGTCTCCTGCTGAACTCTGATATGTGAGGGCTTGGGCAGGAGTTGGGGAAGCGTTTCTGGGAGTTGGGAAAGGGTTTAAGCGGGCGGGAGACAGCGAGCTAATTACTGTCTGCTGTGTTTTACTTTGCCACACTGCAGAGTGTCTTCTTTGAAGCTCACCTCCCTTCTTCTGTCTCTCTCCCTCCTCCCTTTCCCTTTCTCCCTCCCCATGTGTTTCTCCCTGTAGGCATTGCCATCGCCAGTGCCCTGATTGACACCTCGCAGCAGAAACCTGGAGACTTCAAAGATAAGTATCATGGCCTGAAGAACCGCAAACTGCACGCAGTAACACATCAGGGGACCTGTGTTTGAACCGCCTGACCAAAAGGGGAGCCTGAATGCACCTGAAAGGACCGCGAACGCTTCTGTTTTCTGATGACTTCTTGCTCTATTTTTATCAGTCTTTCAACAACACGGCGTGCTGAAGTGAACCTGGTGATAACAGAATCCCTTTATTGAGATGGTGAGTGTCAGCAAGCAAAGTGTGTCTCATCCCCACGCCCTGTAATGTTTGTTTTTTTCCAAGAGTGACCTGTCTGCTCTCTGGTTGGATCTCTGCCCAGCCCAGCTGGAGGGTTCTGGACATCCCATTGGCTCTCTGCCAGGAAGTTTGTAGTCTGCACTTCCTCCCTGTGAACACATCTCCTTAAGAGTTCAGGAAGAGCAGGTCGCCACTGGAAGTTTGAATGTCATGTGACATGAGTCTGAAAGAACAATGCCAAGGGCCTCTTGCTGGTGAGATGTGTGCTCATTTTGATACAAAGATAAAAGCTCTTTTATGTTTTATTTTAATGTATGGTCTGCCCAAGTTCAATCCAGGCTAGATGAACAGAGCAGCGTATGGGTCTAGATAGGATAGCTTGTGACTTGACTATATGGTCACCTCACGCTGAGGATTCCTCCCATGACTTAGCCTACCAGCAGTACAGCATGTCATGGCCTAATGAAGAAGTCGGATGCAAAGAACAGCGGGAAAAAAAGGAAAACTGGTATCAGTATTGAAACATGCCTGTGTTTGTAATGTTTAACTTCATTGTCAAAGAGCAATGGCATAACATTTAGAATGGCATTTAAATGCATGTCCTCTCCATGTGTCATATACAGTCAGGTCCAAAATTATTAACACCCTTGATAAAGATGAGCAAAAAAATACTGCATAAAATGAATAATACATAATACTGAGCTATATTGTATGTATATATAAAATAAAGGAAAATTATATGATTTTATACTAATACAAATGCTCATAGAAAGAGTTTAAGTAATGAAAAACATTCTCAAAAAGATAGGGTCAAAATTATTGGCACCCCTGTTTTGAATACCTTTTAATACCTATTATAATAATAATCAAAATAATATATGCCAAAGTTACTTAGTCGTGTGTGCATACATTTTCATATGGGTAGTCCCAGCGGGAATACACACAATACTTCACCTTGCAAGGATAATATGAGATTGAAGAATACATTGGGAGGTATTTTAGACCATTCCTCCATAAAGGATCTGGAAAGATTCTGATCTGCTGCCCTTTTCAATTCAAACCACAGGTGTTCGACCACAGATTTCCTGAGACAAATGACCATTGCTAAATTTTAATTTTGTGGTCAATTAACCATTTCTTTGTGGAATTTGATGTTTACTTCGGGTTATTGTCTTGCTGGAAGACCCACTTCGAGCCAAGTTTCATCTTCATGTCAGAGGCAGCCAGGTTTTTGGCTAAAATGTCCTGGTACTAGGTAAAGTTTATTATGCCATACTTAATAAGGGTCCGAGGACCAGTGGAAGCAAAATAGCCCCATAACATAAAAAATCCACCTTATTTTACAGTGGGTATGGGGTTATTTTCTGCGTATGCATCCTTCTTTCAACGCCAAATCTACCACTGGTGTGCGTGGCCACAGCTCTATTTTTTCAAATTTTTCATATATATATATATATATATATGAAAAAATAGAGCTGTGGCCACGCACACTAGTGGTAGATTTGGTATATACTCGTTAAACTAAATCTCTTTGCCTGAGCAATTGTATTAGTGTAAAATAATAGAAGTAGAAATGTTTCTTTGCGTAAAATATAGCTCAGTATTTGTATTTTCTGCTCATCTTTATCAAGGGTGGCAATCATTTTGGACCTGACCGTATGTCAAGATGTTTCAACATATTTCTCAGTATCCGTCAACACATATACTTTATACATATCAAGACTCCTTGATTTATTTAAGTATAGATTTAGAGCACAAAATCATATCTTAGTTGCTACTCCTTTTTTTTTGCCATATTTCATTGTGATTGTGTATGATTGTGTTTCTAAGGGAATGACAAGGGCATACAGTCATAAAACAAATAACAACCAATTGTAGCTCTAATATTTTCTTGTACAGTATGTTAATAGGACAAAAACCAAATGATTAATTTAACCTCCATATCCAGGTCGATTAATTTGTGTAACACACTAACTCAGCTTGGATCCTGCAACTCTATTCAGCCAATACCATTCTCAGTTCCAAAATGTCACATATGTTTCCTTTCCTACTCTCTACCTGGGATTTCTTCAAGGAAGGGAGGGAGGAAGCATGCATGCATATTTTTGGCATTTGGGCTGTTTGTTTTCTCTGTATGACTTTGAAGTTTGTTGTGTTTACACTTCTATCCGAAGCATCCTATGTTCTGTGTCACGCTTTGTCTTGTAAATCATTGTAAACAAACCCTAATAAATTATCACACTTTTAAATGTACATACGAAATGTAGAAATGTGATAAATCTGATGTTTTCCGGTCAGGTGAACTACATGTAATGTATTTTACACAGATCTGTTGAAATTTGTATGAATGAAGAGCAGCTCACCTCATTATTTTGTTCATTATGGGCATATTATGTAAAGTTACAATTAAACATTTTGATGCTTCTTCATACTGTGATTAAAACATGCCTCCTTTTGTATTTTTTTGTCTCTCAATTCTCAAGCTTTATTGATTTGTTGCACCGGATGTCAATTTGATTGGCTTACAAGCAGAGAGTACTTAAAGATACTGACATCGGACACCTTGAAAGATCCGCCAAAAGGATGTCTTGGTTTGATCGCTCAGATATAGAATGTGTGTTGATTTTGATATGTAATGTGTCTTACGCGACTTATGACACTTTCAAGACTAGGGGCTCTATTCAATCTGCGTTGCATATTGCGCAATAGAAATGTAAAGTTCGTTAAAGTTGAGCCGACATACAGTGCCTTCGGAAAGTATTCAGGCCCCTTTACTTTTTTCACATTTTGTTAGGTTACAGCCTTTATTCTAAAATTGATTCAAATGTTTTTTTTCTCTCATCAATCTACACACAATACTCCATAATGACAAAGCAATTTTGAATATTTGTTATTTGTTAACAAAAATAACCCCAAAAAATACCTGAAATATTGACATTTACATAAGTATTCAGACCCTTTACTCAGTACTTTGTGGAAGCTCTAGATCCTCTCAAGCTCTGTCAGGTTGAATGTGGAGTGTTGCTGCACAGCTATTTTTAGGTCTCTCCAGAGATGTTCGATCGGGTTCAAGTCCGGGCTCTGGCTGGGCCACTCAAGGACATTCAGAGACTTGTCCCGAAACCACTCCTGCGTTGTCTTGGCTGTGTGCTTAGGGTCGTTGTCCTGTTGGAACCTTCGCCCCAGTCTGATGTCCTGAGTGCTCAGGAGCAGGTTTTCATTAAGGATCTCTCTATACTTTTCTCCATTCATCTTTGCCTCAATCCTGACAGGTCTCCCAGTCCTCGCCTCTGAAAAACATCGCCCCAGCATGATGTTGCCACCACCATGCTTCACCGTAGGGATGGTGCCAGGTTTCTTCCAGACGTGATGCTTGGCATTCAGGCAAAATAGTTCAATCTTGGTTTCATCAGACCAGAGATTCTTGTTTCTCATGGTCTGAGAGTCTTTAGGTTCCTTTTGGCAAACTCCAAGTGTGCTGTCATGAGCCTTTTACTGAGGAGTGGATTCTGTCTGGCCACGTTACCGTAAAGGCGGATTGGTGGAGTGCTGCAGAGATGGTTGTCCTTCTGGAAGTTTCTCCCATCTCCACAGAGGAACTCCATCAGGTTCTTGGTCATCACCCTACCAACGCCCTTCTTCCCCGATTGCTTAATTTGGTCGGGTGGCCAGCTCTAGGAAGAGTATTGGAGCTCTGGGGACAATTCCTTGGTTTTTGCTCTGACATGCACTGTCAACTGTGGGGCCTTATATAGACAGGTGGGTGCCTTTACAAATCATGTCCAATCAATTGAATTTACCACAGGTGGACTGCAATCAAGTTGTAGAAGCATCTCAAGGATGATCAATGGGATATAGGATGCAACTGAGCTCAATTTCGAGTCTCATAGCAAAGGGTCTGAATGCTTATGTAAATACATGTTTTACTTTTTTATATGTGTGTGTGTGTGTGTATATATATATATATATAAACCTGTTTTTGCTTTTTCATTATGGGGTATTGTGTGTAGATTGCTGACAATTTGTATTTGTTTAATCAATTTTAGAATAAGGCTGTAACTTAAATGTGGAAAAAGTCAAGGGGTCTGAATACTTTCCGTAGTCACTGTATACAACGTTTACCGTAAATACAGTCCCCACTAACACGGGAACATTGCCTTTAATGTTAAATCACGCTGTGATTTGGAACTTTCACAATACAGATTGAATAGACCCCTTATATTTCCTCAAACATTTTCATTGAATCTCTAATGTTTGTATACTTGAGTAATCAGAGAATTGTGAAGACATTTTCATAGGGCATGGGGAGTGTAGATCTTTAAAGAATTCCCCTAGGTTCAAACTTAACAGTCCACCAATGATACATGAAAGGGCTGCATACTGTCAATACTCATGCTGTCTTCGCCATTAGTAAAGAGAGATAAGTGGTGCACTTTCCTGCCATTTTAAATACAACTGGTTTTCTCAAGATAAAAGACTGTCTGTATTGGAGTTAACTCCATGCTAACAATTCAATCAATAGAAGCAGACTGCAGAGTCTCCTGTCCCGCTCTTACAGTAAAAGGCCAAAGAGACCTAGGCTGGGATTCAATCTGATTGTGCGTTATACAGCGCTTGACATTTAACGGTCATTTCTGATTAAGAGGACATGTACTAATCAAAAGGGGACCATCTGGCTCTCCCGGGAGTTTGTTTGGTGCATTAAACCGGTGAATTCAGATAATTAAAAAGGTGTGATGGGTCTGCACTCCAAAAAGATGTAGCATAAAGCTTTCTTATATTTTACATTTTTAGATGTTATTATTCTTTTCACTGCATCAGGAATAGTGTGCATCTGATTTGACCAATATGTTTGATAAATCCTGATCGCTACATTCACCACTCTATTTCACTTCACGTATCAGTCTGGCATTCCTCCTTGCAGTTTGAGCCTACCTCTGTATTGAGGGGCCTTCTTCAAAACTTACTTGTCAACAATTGAATCACCTTCAACCAATCAGATGGCACAGTATTTGTCTACATTGCTTTTTATCATAAGCCGGAGAGGAAGAGGTGAAGCGAGAGGTTTTACTCCGCACAAAATCTGTTCACGAAAATAAGCCCACAAAGTGAGGAATTTATGTATGGACGTCAAAATGCAATTGCTAATTTACTACCTGAAGTTTCGTAATGGTTGACTTGTTACGAATACACTGATATGTGGACATGTAGTATTTCGGCAACTTCTATATCGGAGCCTGTTGTATAGAGATAGATAGAGGACTCATCATGGATATAAGTTTTGGCATGGACATTGCCATTGATGGCTTCCACCTTTTTAAAGTAGTCAACTGGGTGGGGATTCCTATGAGTTGGGAGCAATCAGCCAATGAAGAAGAAGAGAATTGACTACTTTAAAATGCAGATGCCCATGATGAGCCCTCTATCTATCTCTATGCCCTGTTGTTCAGAAGCGTATCTGCCATCTCATTGGCTAGAATGGTCCCTTTGAGGACATGTATTTCCATTGTTAAAGCGGTCACTTGAATATCTTGTCAATATAATAGACAATATTTGCTTAAACGCACTCTCTGTTTCTCAGAGGGCACTGATTAGACCAGCCATTTTTTTGTTGTCTATTCCAGCTGACCATTTATTGAGAAAGTCACACACACATATGCATTTCTACTGTGAATGTGCTGTAGCTTTGACATACAGTATGCCACCCTTAGCAACCATTATGTTTGAAGTGTGTCTGCAACTGTAGCATCTCCTAGTGTACTCGCTCATTCACACCATTTCATTCCCCCCATCACATTCTCCCTCTTAATGGACCCTGACCAGCTGGCCACAGTCACCTCAGGGTCAGGGTCAACCGACCCGCATTCACATGATTGATGCCACTTCCAGACCTCAATCTTTATGGTATTATGTTCCAATTGCGTTGGGTAATTTCCACTTCTTATGGTAAATGACTGTGCAGGGCCGGCCGTGTTACAAAGCACATGGTTGCCCCCTGGACCCTTACACCCACAGCTCCGAAGCTTGAGAAGAATGGTTCTTCTATCATCCAACCCTGACCACTGTCAATAGTGCTCTTCACCACAACAAAAGGAGGCCTTCTCCTCACATCGGACCAAGAACAAAGAGAAAGGGGGAAAAAGTAACTGTAGTGACAGAAATTAGTATCTGATGAGATAGAAAAGATGGTAAAAATGATGGGAAAGTATGGCTCTTTGGCCTGTGTGGGAGGGAGACTTCTATGTCACAACTTTCCTGATACAAGACTGCCAGTGAGTAGTGTCACTGGTTCATGCCATCGGAACGGGTTTAATCTGAGTCAATTAGTTCTACATTTTCTCATACGACCTACCATGCATTAATGTGGAATTACAAGTTAATTTGTGACCCACGATCATTTAGATCCGTATATCTTTACAATATCATAATTTGAAGGGGCATACAGTACAATTCTAAACTAGCCTCATAATTACATAGGGATTATAAAACAGTGGAATAATTATAGCTTAAACATTTATTAGTATTCATAAACCATTTGTCCAAATGACATAAACTGCCCATGGGGGTTTTCAGTGAGCTAGAGTGCCTTCAGAAAGTATTCATACCCATTGACTTATTACACATTTTGTTGTGTTACAACCTGATTAAATTGGATTAAATCGTTTTTTTTTCTCTCACCCATCACGCAATACCCCATAATGACAAAGTGAAAACATGTTTTTAGAAATGTTTGCAAGTGTATTGAACATTAAATACATAAATATCTCATTTACATAAGTATTCACACTGCTGTGTCAATGTTAAAATCACCTTTGGCAGCGATTATAACTGTGAGTCTTTCTGGGTAAGTCTCTAAGAGCTTTGCAAACCTGGATTGTAAAATATTTACACATGATTCTTTTTTAAATTCTTCAAGCTTTGTCAAGTTGATTGTTGATCATTTCTAGACAGCCATTTTCAAGTCTTGCCATAGATTTGTCAAGCCAATTTAAGGCAAAACTGTTGCTAGGCTACTCTGGAACATTCAATGTCATCTTGGTAAGCAACTCCAGTGTGCATTTGGCCTTGTGTGTTCGGTTATTGTTCTGCTGAAAGATGGACTTGTCTTGAAGCGTCTTTTGGAAAGCAAACTGAACCAGCTTTTCCTATGGGAATTGCTTATGTTTAGTTCTATTCCGTTTCTTTTTTATCAACAAAAAAAACTTCTTAGTCCTTGAGATGACAAGCGTACCCATAACATGATGCAGCCACAACCATGCTTGAACATATAAAGTGGGACTCAGTGATGTGTTGGGTTGGATTTGCCCCAAACATAACCATTTATATTCATGGCATAAAGTTAATTTCTTTGACACATTTGGATGTTTTACTTTAGTCTCTTATTGCAAACAGGATATGTGTATAAAATTGAGCACATAGCCGTTCGCAGTAATATGGCCTTACTGAAGATCTCAGTGACTTTCAAAGTGGCATCTTCATAGGATGACACGTTTCCAACAAGTCAGTTCGTCAATTTTCTTCTCTGCTCGAGCTGTCCCGGTCAAATGTAAGTGCTGTTATTGTGAGGTGGAAACGTCTAGTAGCAACAACGGCTCAGCCGTGAAGTGGTAGGCCACACAAGCTCACAGAACACAGAACTCACAGAACTCACAGGACCGCTGAGTGCTGAATCACGTGTTTTGCGAAAATATTATTTGTCCTCGGTTGCAACACTCACTACCGAGTTCCACACTGCCTCTGGAAGCAATGTCAGCACAATAATTGTTTATTGGAAGCTACATGAAATGGGTTTCCATGGCCGAGGAGCTGCACACAAGCCTAATATCACCATGCACAATGCCAAGCTTCGGCTGGAAACACGTTCTCTGGAGTAATGAATCACGCTTCACCATCTGGCAGTCCGACGGATGAATCTGGGTTTGGCAGATGCCAGGAGAACGCTACCTGCCTCAATGCATATTACCAACTATAAAGTATTGTGGAGGAGGAATAATGGTCTGCGGCTGTTTTTCATGGTTCGGGCTACGCCCCTTAGTTCCAGTGAAGGCAAATCTTAACGCTACAGCATTCAATGACATTCTAGACGATTCTGGGCATCTAACTTTGTGGCAACAGTTTGGGGAAGGCCCCTTCCTGTTTCAGCATGACCATGCCCCCGAGCAAAAAGCGATGTCCATACAGAAATGGGTTATTGAGATCGGTGTGGAAGAACTTGACTGGCCTGCACAGAGCCCTGACCTCAACCCCATCGAACACCTTTGGGATGAATTGGAACGCCGACTGCGAGCCAGGCCCAATCGCCCAACATCAGTGCTCTTGTGGCTAATTTGAAGCAAGACACCGCAGTAATGTTCCAACATCTAGTGGAAAGCCTTCCCAAAAAAGTGGAGGCTGTTATAGCAGCAATGGCTGGACCATCTCCATATGAATGCACATGATTTTGGAATGAGATGTTGGATGAGCAGGTTTCCTCCTGCTTTTGGTCATGTAGTGTACTTTCTGAAGGCACTTTACAGCAACCCCAATGTGACATGTTTATTAATAGATGTGAACTGATGCCCGTGGAAAGTGGCTTGAAATGTTTACATCTTTTCAGTTTTTACATCTTTTTAAGAAGCTTCAGAAATTACTTGCAGACTGTACATTTTTGGATATGAATAATCATCTGACGACGATGCTTAAAACCTGTTTCCCCTTTACTTTTTCACAGACTAAATATAATACCAGCACTTTTTTAGAATAGACATGTTCTATGCAAGGCCAGCTTCAGAGGGGTTGGGTTAAATGCAGAAGACATGTTTCAGTTGAATGCATTCAGTTGTACAACTCACTAGGTATCCCCCTTTCCCTTCATACAATGTTTGTTTCAATAGGACTTCTTTGAGAAGCCAGCTCATCTAGTTCACCAAGCTCCTCCTTAGACCAGTGTTATACAATATTATTTTGTTCGTCTATCTAAGCCTTGATTATTGCCTGAAAAAATGTTTTCAAGTACTTCAGTTTATAGTCCACTGTTTTCTCGAAGTGCAGTTAACGGTCGTCTCCCTAACCAAGGTTCCTTGAGGTCAATAATATGTAATGAAGCCTCCTCAAGGTTAGGTCAATTACCTAACGTAGCAGACGTAAACAAAACGCCTAAAGCTAGATCCCCTACATACTGGTCTTCACAAGAAGAAGAAAAAACTGTCAGGGGAGGTTCTCTTCTGCACTGTTCAACCAATCCAGTAAATGTGGAGGAGGAGTTATGATGGAGTGTCACATTATTAACATCCAAAAGCGGAAGTCTCTTTCCATTTCGGCAGAGGCTCGAGTCAACAGACTAGTCTTTAGAACTTCTTAATAAGCACATCTTCAATGTGAAATGCAGTTTTACTCTCGCTATCAAAAATGTTATTCCCTACATTTAGGGGAACTAATGTTCAATATCTTTCTTTTACAGTTCCCCTTTTTGCTGGAGGGCTTTAATTTCAAGGTTGTGCATTGCATTTGTTTGACATTAATAAAACATTTTCTGTTTGTCTGAAAGGGCATTATCCTCCTTTAGCCCATGCCATTTCCATCTTTTCTCTTTTACAGGATTTGATTGGAAATATTGTGCGTGATGGGAGCCCTAGTTACATAACATTGGTGTTCTTTTTTGGAACACATTCCATTCAACCTCAGCTTATACATATTATTCTCAGAAATCCAGAATCAAAATCGTGCAAAATCGCTTCAGGTGCTCGATCAATGTTACGTGCGTCTGTCCACTAGAGATTAGGGTATGTTGTTTTGTCTTCTGTAAGAGGACTGGATGAATATAAAAGCCACATATCAACCAAGCACTTGAACTTAATTGTAAGAGCTGATTCTCTCCACCAAACCAGCATGAACATCATCAGTGCATCCTTTCAACATCACTCAGACAGTCCCATTTCAATGTGTTTGTCACAGCTGCTGCTGCATTCTGTCAAAGTCTGTATAACATGTTCTAACATATTGTCTCAGATTCATTATTTCTGTCCATTAATAAAATGCCTGCCAGAAACATACTTACATGGAGTACCAGCTGGTATACTGTTGAAACAACCACACCAGTGACATTTTGAGTTGATTTCAGAAAAAAACAATGTAACAACATGTGATGTAATAATTGTGAAGCATTCCCTAATCTGTGGGATTTGAAAGGTCAACCCCGTTGGCTGTCTTTCTACCCCATTCCAGCTAAACAACCCCCTCCTAGTATGGTGTCCAGAGAAAGGCCATACAGCCATTACATACTATTTCCTGCTCCATTGTGGAAAAGTGCATGCATGAGATTGACCCTCCCTTCTCAGTATTGTACTTTTTAAAGTTTATCTGTTTTTTGCGATTCGTGTTTTGTTCCTAGAGTATTTCAAGTGGGATTGACTTGAATTTGTCCAGAGGTGTTCTGAGAATGTTCCCTAATCTAGGTCCAGGGCCAGCGAACAGTCAAACACTTTCAGAACTTTCTTATGTTTCTTATGAACTTTCTTATATCTCCCTCTCTAACTTTAAACATCAGCTGTCAGAGCAGCTTACTGATCAGTGTACCTGTACACAGCCAATCTGTAAACAGCACAACCAACTACTTCATCCCCATATTGTTATTTATCCTCTTGCTCTTTTGCACCCCAGTAACTGTATTTGCACATCATCAACTGCACACCTATCACTCCAATGGTAATGCTAAATTGTAATTATTTTGCCTTTACGACCTATTTATTGCCTTACCTCCCTACTCTTCTACATGTGCACAGACTGTACATAGATATTTCTATTGTGTTATTGACTGCACGTTTGATTATGTGTAACTCTGTGTTTTTGTTTTTGTCACACTGCTTTACTTTATCTTGGCCAGGTCGCAGTTGTAAATGAGAACTTGTTCTCAACTGGCCTACCTGGTTTAGTAAAGGTGAAATAAATAAAAAATGTTTGATTCGTGACACGAAGAGAATGTTTTCCTTTTGACATTGTCAGACATTTTCCCCAAATGTCCTGGGAACATGTGAGCTGTTTATCTGACATGGTAAAGCCAAGGCTGATGTCCTCACCTGGAACCGGTCTTCATCTCAGCATGTCATAGATAAACTATTATGTGTCAACACGGTCAATCTTTTCAGCACAGCTCCAGATTCCACAGCTCACACAGTTCATTCTCAGGTACCAGACAATGGCTACACATGTCTATTTATGCAGACAGATTCACCGTACTTGAATCAGTACTCTCTATGGCTGCGTTGACCAATCACATAAGATCTTTTTGCATTAGATCTTTTTCAGAGCTGATGTGATTGGCTAAAAGACCAATTAGTGGAAAGAAATACCTGAATTGAATTGGGCTGCCTGTGTATGTTTCTCTCTCTCAGTCTCTGTGTTTGCCTCTCTCTAAGTCTCTGTGTTTGCTTCTCTCTCTCTCTCTCTCTCTCTCGCTCTCATACAGCCAGCAAAACAGGGTTATAACAGGCCACAGAATAACCCCCCAAGGAATAAAAAAAACAACCCCATTGTTGGATGAGTCAACATTTTAATTATCATTTTATACAATAGATTGTACATTTTCAAAGGCTACAAGTAACGTGGATAGCTGAGGGATTGTTTGTTTCCAATCAGTATAAACATTGCAGTTCGTTTTCATTTAGTTAAACAACCAATGTGATGCAGATGAATACAAATACTCATGGGGTATTTTATGTCTTCACCTGCCACTTAGTGGGCTCGTTATCCCCCCCCACACAGATTCCAACACATTCATCCTCTGTCTCTGTGAAATATCAGCAATCTAACTGCAGATACCAATGTGTTAAACCACCCAGCTGCCTCGGATCCCATAGATCAAATGATAGTCTATATACTTTATTGCATTTCCTATAAACCATGCGATATTATGAACTTTAACCTCTGTGTACGGTCCTATATGCTCCTTACTTGTGCAGGTTGTAGCAGTTTAATAAATTAAGGCCAAAATAGTAGAAGACAGAAAAATAACAGGGTATTTACCAAAAAAACAATATATTTAGGCAACAGCATAAATGTAACTGTGGTAGAATATTTGTTTGCTCAGGAAATACAATAGGAGAGCTACATTGATATCTTCATTTACATTAGTTCCTTCATATGTTTGTGGGCAAGTACGTAGCTTGTTGTAAAACAAAAATGCTATTGTTTAATTTGATGTATTTTACAGGGAATCTGAATCTGATAAAATTGGTTGAATATTTGTTTGCTCAGGAAAAACAATAGGAGAGCTACATTTATATCTTAATTTACATGAGTTACTTTATACGTATTGTGGCAAATATATTGCTTGCTGTTAAACAAAAATGCTATTGTTTAATTTGATGTATTTTATAGGGAATCTGAATCTGATCCGATTGCTCACGGTGCTCCTGAATAGAAGATTACAATCAGACATTCCTAGTCCAATTACTGTTTCAATCAAGTACATACATATATAATTTTAATGCCCAGTAAATAACATGTAATATATATTATGTTTTGAAAAGCCACACAAACCCAAGCAGCATGTCATAAATGCTTTAAAATGTCCGAAGGCTAAAGTAATTTGCTGCACATGCCACATGTAAGTGTGAGGTGACTGTGTGTTGGGTGGTCCACATGAGCAAATTATTACTTCAAATGTATCTTTTTATTTGCACATTTCATTTGAGAGTTAAATATGATTATGTTACAAGTTTGATACTTTCTCAGCGATTCTCAGGAGACATACAAAATGCTACAATATACATACATGTTCTGCGTCAGCTGGACTCAGGGACTCAGATGCCAATCGTTATTTATAAGCCTTCGCTCCAATAAGATTGATCGTTTTATTGGGAAGGCAATATGACAACACATTGAGCAGATGTATGCTAGCCTATTGAATGATTGTGTGTAATTACAGTGTGTGTAACACAACAAAGCTTTGATCATGAGAATCAATCTCTCGTGAGCTGATACAATTCTTAAAGTCATCATCTGTACGGCTGTTGCCAAGAGCTCCACAGCTCTTTACGATGCTTACAAGAGCAGTCAAGAGTCCAGCGCTCACATACTCATTCAGGTAGGAATGTGTCGACCAGAAACACTACATCCATTCCTCCCTTTCATCCAGTATAGAGAAAATATGTCAAACTACTTTGAAAGACCAAAACAATGTCCAATTCCACCATGTACAATCACCATATCACCCAACCCTTCAATCAAATAGCTCCATGTACATTTTAGGGAGCCTTTACATGTGGGTGTGAGTGTGTACTGTATGTGTGTACTGGTCTTTGCGCGTGTGCTTTTTGCATGCGTGTATGAGCCTGAGCTACAATGTCAACGTGAGCTTTTAATATGTGTGTTTTGCTGCAGCAGGCTGAGTTGGTGACACAAACGTGGCACCCAACAGAATATGGGGTTCTTTAGCCAGGTTCTAAAGCCAAGATTTTGTGGTCTAGCCATCTATACTGTCTGAGCTCTGTGCCAACATAGCTCCATCCACATCTTCAAATTCTTTCTTCTCAAATGTGAAAGGATGGCAGACACCATATCAAAACACACACGCACACCACAGAAGAGATATATTGAAAAAGCTGCCTACCTCATGTAAACCATTGCGATCAAAGTGATGGGGAATTTTTGCCTCAGCCTCAACACACAAACTCACTTGGATAAAAGCGCCTGCTTAATGACAATACCATTATTAATACAATAGATCCCATGTGACGGACTCGTACCAGGAACTGCCCAAAAGCCACCAGCCATTGTGTATTTGAATGTAGCAATGCATTCTCATGATCGCCCAGTGACCGACATAGAAGCTTTTCCCTTCATAAACAAAAACGAGAGAAAACAGAGCAAAACTGAGTTACACTGAGATCACTTTAGCACACTTCAACGTAATGCTTCTTCAAACTAGAATTAAAAAAGGAATCAGAGAGAAGGGAAAGAAAAATACAACAGGTGTACTGGGAACAGAGAATATCATTTCTTCTTTATACAAATTGAGTCTGTCCATGTTTTTGAAATGCAGCATGGCTACAAGACTGCTGCGGGGTCGAGCGCTGCCAGGGTGCAGTGTAGCAGCACGGCCAGCAGGAGCAGCAGTGAGTATAGGTGTGCCTGAGATGACGGCAGCCCGGCTGAATTCCTGGAGATGGAGTTGGATATACCGGGGTCGTCAATCTGTGGGTCCTGGGGAGGGAGGGACAGAGAATTGAAACAACTTGACAAATCATAACGATCAGTATTTCCCTGGTTGCATCAAAAACCTGCATTTAAAGTGTCCACATTCATGATCTCTTGGGGCTACACGCAAAACACTATATCAAATACACATTTTCAATGAGAGAAAGGTGACATAATCCAAACCAAATTAGAAAGTCGTAATAACACCACCAATGTGTGATTAAATTGGCAGACAAGACTGGAAAGTTGAAAAAAAGAACTTTGTTTTAAGAACTAAAATGCCAGGGTGGCTCTGTCATATCCATGTGTTGCTTTGGAGGTGAGATGAAAAGCTCTTTGATGCACTAATGAATTGCAGAGCTGAAAAGGGGCCATGTCTTCTCAGGCTGTTTGAACCTGCCACTGCCTCCTTAAATGTCACTCCATGGAATAATGCAGCTTTATTATGTACAATGACATTTACTGAACTTTGAAGAGCACTAGATAAGCAATGCTCACATTTCAGCCCAGAGGACTACAAAGACCTTGGGCATGTGTGCAGAAGAGGTCGCCTTGACTTCTTTATGTGGGTCTGTGTCATGAGGTTAGGGTCCAAGTAGTAATTACCTTAGTCTTTCCTCTTAATTGAAAATCTACACTACTGTTCATACATGGTTTTACATAGATCACAACTGATTAGGTAGGACCTACTCACATTTTCTGGATAGGTCATATGGTCAGGAAAACCTCCTGGTCTTAGTCATGACGAATTGTTAGTTGATAGTTATGGCTTAAAGTTAATATTTCTTTCTCAAACAAGGTTCATTAGGATAATCAAACTATGCGCTCCACTTACCACGCAAAGCACCCCATCAATTGAGATGTTAGACTTCAGTTTCTGTGCCTGTAAAACCAAGAGAAACATGGTCAAAACCACCATACTGTGTGTAGTAGGAATTTATGCGCTCGTCAAAGTGATTGTAAACAGTGATGGACCATGGGTCTTGCTCAACATCAGTGATTTGTTGCTTTGGAATAATATAAAATATATATGCCATTCAGAAGGAGCTTTTATCCAAAGTGACTTAGTCATGTGTGCATACATTTTTCGTATGGGTGGCCCCGGGAATCAAACCCACAATCCTGGTATTGCAAGTGCCATCCTTTACCAACTGAGCCATACAGTATAATGTGCCTCGAACAACAGCTTGGCTGCTCTAGGTAATGTCGTATGATGAGGCCGGTCATCTGGTATTTGCAGGACCTCAAGTGGACAAAGACCTTGAAGGGAAACCACTGTGGCCAACAGTGAAACAAAAGTGATGATTGCGTTCAGTCCCCTATGTGAGCCAGTCACTCTAATGCTTTACAATACTTCCTGTTTTCCATTTGGTGGGAGCTAGAAAAAAACGTGTGTGCATGCGTGTTTTCCTGTGTGTGTGTGTGTTGTGGGGATGTAGGTCTGACAGTAGAATATACTGAACAAAATTATAAACGCAACATGCAACAATTTCAACGATTTTACTGAGTTACAGTTCATATAAGGAAATCAGTCAATTTAAATGAATAAATTAGGCCCTAATCTATGGATTTCACATGACTGGGCAGTGGCACAGCTATGGTTGGGCCTAGGAGGGCATAGGCCCACCCAATGGTGAGCCAGGCCTAGCCAATCAGAAGTAATTTGTCCCCACAAAAGGGCTTAATTACAGACAGAAATACTCCTCAGTTTCATCAGCTGTCTGGGTGGCTGGTCTCAGACGATCTCGCAGGTGAAGAAGCTGGATGTGGAGGTCCTGGCCTGACGTGGTTACACGTGGTCTGCGTTTGTGAGGCCAGTTGGACGTACTGCCAAATTCTCTAAAACATAGCTGGAGGTGGTTTATGGAAGAGAAATTAACATTAGGTTCTCTGGCAACAGCTCTGGTGGACATTCCTGTAGTCAGCATGCCAATTCCCCCAAAACTTGAACATCTGTTGCATTGTGTTGTGTGACAAAACTGCACATTGTAGAGTGACCTTTTATTGTCCCCAGCACAAGGTGCACCTGTGTAATGCTCATGCTGTTTAATCAGCTTCTTGATGTGCCACACCTGTCAGGATTATCTTGGCAAAGGAGAAATGCTCAATTACACTAACTTTTTGTGCATATGGAACATTTCTGGGATCTTTTATGTCAGATCATGAAACATTGGACCAACACTTTCCATGGTGTGTTTATATTTTTGTTCAGTATAAATGAAAATCCAGGCCGGTTTCTGTTACTGCAAGTATTACCCCTAGAGCCATGGGGAATATGGCACAGGGCAGGCATGATAATGCAGTAATTCAGCGAGTCTGGAGTAATTACAAAGTGTTTATGTGGAGTAATATGTACTTTGTGAAGATAACACATTAAGACCAACCAACTTGGCAATTCAAGTTAGACTGATAACTTGTCCTGATCAGTGTAATGTGGGAGTGCAGAAGACAGTGCGAGGGTGTGTGGATTTGGCTGTAGTGGGAGTTGGATGGGACACAGTAGAGGGAAATTAGAGATGTTTGTCATTGCCCACTGAATGGAATCCAGAGCTGTCGCACAATTAATTTCTCTCCCGCTGGCCTAAACCATCAATTAGCTTGACTGGGCATGCTGTTATTGTTTCATACTTCACCATGCATTATCTACGGGATTTCATGGGGAGCGGAGGAGAATCAGACCTGTATCCTTTATGAGTACATGCGTATGTATGTGTAGGGTGTTGAATACCAATAACCTGCAACCGGATTATAACCAAGTAAAACATTTTCTATAACAATTTATGTAGTTCTGTCCTTGAGCTGTTCTTGTCTATTCATGTTCTGTATTATGTCATGTTTCATGTTTTGTGTGGACTCTAGGAAGAGTAGCTGCTGCTTTGGGGATCCTAATAAAATACCAAATACCAAAGTACAACCTGACCATGATGTTACAAAATATGTCTTTATACCCAGTTTCACCCACTGGCGATGTTGATACAGAAATGCTGTTTGAATATGGTTGATACAGACTTGTCTAAAGGCAGCTAAGCAATTTTCATTTGAGTTAACTATTCATAAGTAAAACTGAATCCCCTCTGGGGTTCACAGTGAATAATCTGTTTTGCTGCTCTTAACTGTCAGGCCCAGGTTGGGGAGCGCTGCAGGCCCTGCTGGGCTCAGCAGCAACACAACAGACTCTCCTTGCTATTGTTCCTGGTGCTGAGATACGCTGGGAGCCACCTGACTTTGTTGAATCTCTGACGTGGGACAAAAGGCATTTCTGCTGCGCCACTTTCAATCCACACAAAGAGAGGCAAATCGTTCTCACCGGATACAAGACAAAGAGAACCCTTTCTAATTCAGTTTGAAGCTTAAGGTCACAAAGAAAAATAAAAAAAATACTTCCTGGCAGTTTGAGGAATACACAGTAGAGCTAAATTTGATTTGCGAAAATATATCAAATGAAAGACAAAAAAACAAACATATTTCAAGCTGCTTACGTGGGAAGTTCCAAAGTTGTCTTTTGGCTAGAAGTCTAGTGGGGTCCTGAGTCATTGGTTTTGCACAAGTGCTACAGCTGTCTGCCAGTGCCAGTATAGAGGGTTTGTAATCGATGAGGAGAGGAGAGAGGAGTGAGTGTTCTGACAGGCCCGTCCCCTGAGTGTGTGATTAGAAAGAGCTTGTCTGCCTCCGACAGCCGTTCCTGCTCAACACACGCTACAGAGCAAACAGGGCTAATACAGGAACACACACTCTCATTAACTTCAGCTTGACACGCCACGCGCACAGCGCCAACAGCACTAACTCGCCAATACACCAGCCTCATTATCAGCTTAGTGTGTGTGTGTTGTGTGTGTGTGTGTGTGTGTGTGTGTGTGTGTGTGTGTGTGTGTGTGTGTGTGTGTGTGTGTGTGTGTGTGTGTGTGTGTGTGTGTGTGTGTGTGTGTGTGTGTGTGTGTGTGTGTGTTTGTGGTGTGTGTGTGATGTGAGACAAATACACATTTGCTAAAACCATACAATAGTTTTGCATGCGCATCTGTGTAGGAAGGATGATTGCCTCCTGCACTTGTGTGTTGTGTGATGTGTGTGTCCTTGCAAAGTGAGCACTTTCATCTGATTAGAGAATGTGTGTATCTATGACAGAACCCTGGACAGACCTAATACTGTGAGCTTCCCAAGTCTGAACATTAGTGTCAGTTCCATCACATTGCTGATATACAACTGGGTTTGCTTTGTTGAAGCCATTCACACTGATCAAGGTACAATCTTAGATGTTAATCTTAATAACCATCAACCACCCTAACAGTGCGCTCTGATACAGCACCAGTCTTTGTCCCCTGATGTAAATGTAAGATCCATCTCCAGCAGGTCATCTAAGCCAGGACATCATCGCAGAGATAACCCCCGCTCCACCCCTGGGCCTGCATACTATTTATCTGCCATACAGATCAATCTGGGTAATATATCCTAATCTGTACCATTAGCATATGAATGCCCTATCAAATGGTGCAGGCCGAGCAGCCAGGGAAACGCAGGACCTCATCAGGCGAGGGGTCGGCTGGCTGGCGGTCAGGATAGCGGTCATCCATGTTAATGGGAGCTGGGTGGCAGTAGGTGACATTTAGATCAGACCACACGTCACCTTGTCGGTGACACCACTGTGCCTTTTTTACAGAGGTGAATGAAGCCTGCACACTGGCCATGTGTGATTCTCCAGGGCGCTACAGTATGTGTATGCTGTGTATGTGATGGAGTACATCTAGTGTGTCTGCTGTTGAAGTGAGTGTTTGAGCTGCAGTGTGTAGCAGGATGTGCTGACTGACTGAAGGACAGTGTATAGCTATGAGAATGACTCCACTCAGTGTCTAGCTATACCACTAATAGGCCAGGATAACAATTCAATATATGTGCCTCAGACTCCGATACAACTGTTAGTCCATTACAAGTTAATGCAGGCTCTGCTGAAAAAAAGCAGTATTGGTTCTCAAAAGGGCTACCCAGCTAGCATATAATGTTCTTAGAACCATATGTTTCTCAGAGTTGGGTGAGAGTATGGTTGTCCTGTGGTTATTTTGCATACAACCTTCCCACAACTTTCTGGGAATGGTGTAGGATAGCTGCTTGGTTTTGGAAAATGATCCGCACATTTAAGGAACTTAACAAAAAACTTTTTTTCTTGGCATTTAATTATTTCATTAATGTTATTGGAATGTTCTCCAACTGTTTTGACATTGGGAATGTTTTCAAATTGTTCAGAGAACGTTAAGAAACAACGTTCTTCTGTGGAAATGTCAGTACTTCAGCATAAACACCCATTCGGCACGCACTGTTTCAGTTTCAATTTACTCAATATTTTTAACAAAAACGGACGACTGTAACTAAGGCCCGGGAATGTCAATGCAATCAAAGGGCAATGATCTCAAGTCAGTTATAATGTGGTTAATAGGCTAGCGCACATGTGTCAAACAAGCCCTGTGAACCAACTAGGACACACATAAATGAGTATGAATGAGTCAACAGTTAAGTCATCTACTATTGCGATACTATCCCGTGTCCCATGTCCCGTGCAGCGGAGGGAAAGTGTACAGACACATGCCACAGTCCTAGCTAGGCTACTAAAATGTTGTAGTCTGGCTTTGGTTTTTAAAGCTTGACAATGAATACCCCCCCAACTAAAAAAAAACCTGTGACAAATCACAATGCAGAGGAGAAATATGTAGCCCTATTACAACTACAATACACAATATGTAAAAATACTATATACAGCATCCTATGTACATAAGTGGACATTATAAAGGGCCATATTTGTTCTAATAAATCAATGGCCAGTTAGATTTTTTTTGTAAAAATGAACTATGTCTGGCATGGGAATTCAATGTGTTTTTTCAATTTGGCCTGTGTGCGGATTGAGTTTGACACCCCTGGGCTAGCGTATCTATTTATGTAGCTAGCTATTTATTTAGCAAGCTAAAAACACGGAGCCTTACGTTAGCTGGCTAACTAGCTGCTGGGAGGATGTCAAGTCATTGGAGGAGTGGGTGAGTGACCAACTTATTTTGTTGGCTACAGTTGTGAATCGCTTTGCGAGCTAACTAGCTTGAAGGACTGTTATCCACAGTTAGCATATATCTTATTTGTCAATCAAATGTAATTGGCATCGATAAAATAAATGGGCAGGCAGGCAATTTCCCATTCAGTTATCAAAACAGAGCTTAAAAACATAGTAAAACTTTCTCAGAACCTCCCTGCAACCTAAGAATAAACGTTCCCACAACATGCAAAAAGGTCACTTCTGTTATCAAAATGTTTTTTTTTTAAATGTTACGTTTTACCAGTCAGGAAACTTATGGCTTTGTTCTCAGAACCAATTTTCAAGGAACCAAATGTGCTGAATACTCTACAGATTTGTTCTACCTCATTAAATCAATATTGCTTAAATTAAGCCAGTACCATCTTAAAATAGTTCCCGAAGATTAGATGCTGGGCCGTAGGCCCCCAGGACAGGAGATCCATGGGGCATGAAATCACTTCTTGCTGTGTGTCATAGCTGCTTGAGCCCTCACCTGCAAGCTGCCACAGAAGTGGTAGAGGGACTCATCTCCTGTGTTGAGATGGTTGGTGTTTGTGGCAGCATCCAGTGAGTTGGGGGAGCGGTCCTTAGCCTTCTGGGAAGGAGTGGTGGTGGAGGTGGTGGTCTGCACCGGAGGCATGGGCTGCCACACTCCCACGTCTGTCCCGTTCCCAAACGCGTGGATGGCTTTGCCTACAGAGAAACCAGACTCTGTGTTAGACTACTACACCAATGTTGCATTGAGAGAAGAGATTGAGAGAGAAATTATTAATTTTTCCACATTTTGTTGTGTTACAGCCTGAAATTGAAAATGTATTAAATATAGATTTTGTGTGATTGGCTTACACACATTTTTTAATGTTTTTTTTACAAATTAAATAGAAATCAAAAGCTGAAATGTCTTGAGTCAATAAGTATTCAACCCCTTTGTTATGACAAGCCATTAATACGTTCAGGAATAAAAATGTGTAACAAGTCACAATGTTTGTAACAAGTTGCAATCATGGAGTTTAACATGATGAACATGAACATGAACATCACACCTGCGGGACATGTACAGGATGGCAACAACAACTGCCTGAGTTACACCAGGAATGCACAATCCCTCCATCAGTGCTCAGACTGTCCACAATAGGGTGAGAGAGGCTGGACTGAGGGCTTGTAGGCCTGTTGTAAGGCAGGTCCTCACCAGACATCACTGGCAACAACGTCGCCTATGGGCACAAACCCACCATCACTGGACCCGACAGGACTGGCAAAAATTGCTCTTCACTGATGAGTCACGGTTTTGTCTCACCAGGGGCGATGGTCGGATTCACGTTTATCGTCAAAGGAATGAGCGTTACACCGAGGCCTGTACTCTGGAGCGGGATCGATTTTGGAAGTGTAGGGTCCGTCATGGTCTGGGACGGTGTCACAGCATCATCGGACTCAGCTTGTTGTCATTTCAGGCAATCTCAAAGCTGTGGTACCCTTCCTGCAGGCTCATCCTGACATGACCCTCCAGCATGACAATGCCACCAGCCATACTGCTCGTTCTGTGCGTGATTTCCTGCAAGACAGGAATGTCAGTGTTCTGCCATGGCCAGCGAAGAGCCCAGCTCTCAATCCCATTGAGCATGTCTGGGACCTGTTGGATCGGAGGGTGAGGGCTAGGGCCATTCCCCCCAGAAATGTCCGGGAACTTGCAGTTGCCTTGGTGGAAGAGTGGGGTAACATCTCACAACAAGAACTGACAAATCTGGTGCAGTCCTTGAGGAGGAGATGCACTGCTGTACTTGATGCAGCTGGTGCCCACACCAGATACTGACTGTTACTTTTGATTTTGACCCCCCTTTGTTCAGGGACACATTATTCAATTTCTGTTAGTCACATGGCCGTGTAGCTTGTTCAGTTTATGTCGCAGTTGTTAAATCTTGTTATGTTCATGCAAATATTTACACATGTTAAGTTTGCTGAAAATAAACGCAGTTGACAGTGAGAGGACGTTTATTTTTTTTACTGAGTTTAGCATCCGTCTCTGTTTGAGTATGCTAAACTAGCTAGCTGCATTTGCTAGCTAAGCTATGCTAACCTTTATGTGGGTCTTTTTGAAGAACGTTTAGTTAACAATGGAAATGAAAATATATTTTTGAATCAAGTCCTGAAGTAGTTTTGATTTACTGACAAAAAATGTTTCATATGGGGAGGAATGGGAGAAGAGCTGTCAGACTTTATGGCATTACTCAATGACATTGACCCCAATTTCAAATTCACTATTGAATGTGACATTAATTAAACCTGTTCATTACCTCAATATGTGGATTGAGATATCAAATGGAACCCTGTTTGGAAAAGAAATGGACAGAATGTAGATGTTATCTATGATTAAATGTTCATGTGGGCTGTGTTATGTAAGTAAAACCTCTCGTTCACTCAAACAGAGAATCAGTGAACATAAAAGATCAATCAGGAGAAACGACAGGGATTACCCAGTCAAAGGACATTTTAATGACCAAAAACCTGACATTTCTACCTAGATTTTGTGGCACAGAGAAAGTTAAGATATCAGACAGGGGAGGTGATATAAATAGTACTCAGAGCAAATAAGAATGTTTTTAAATTTTCACCTTCCAGACATTTTTCCTAAAGGTCTTAATGATGAAATGCCGATGTATGTTATGTTGTAAATGTGAACATGAATTAATGCCCCCATTTCAGATTACTCTGGCATTTTTCTTGCGCTGTACCCAAGGATTTATTAGAACTTGCTTGGTGGGTCGATGTCCTGATTGTAGTTTTACAGACGTGTTTAATACGTTTTATGTACACACGTTATTATAATATTCATGAAATGCACATTGTTATTTTTGGTAACATGACTTATTTTCCCTCGATTCCAACCCCATTCAATGCATGGAAAGGATGTGGGTGGAGCTATGTCTACATAAGGATGCAAAAAAAAGCCTCTATGTCACGCACTGACGTTAGTTCCTTTTTTATGTTTCTATTTTAGTTGGGTCAGGGCGTGAGTTGGGGTGGGCATTCTATGTGTTGTTCTATGTTTTTGTATTTCTGTGTTTGGCCTGGTATGGTTCCCAATCAGAAGCAGCTGTTTATGGTTGTCTCTGATTGAGAACCATACTTAGGCAGCCTGTTTTCCCACTATGATTTGTGGGTAGTTGTTTTCTATGTCTGTGGTTTCCATACAAAACTGTTTCGGTTTTCTTTTATTTCTCTTGTTTTTTGTAATCTGTGTTCAGTTTAATAAATACATTATGGACACTTACCACGCTGCGCATTGGTCCGATATTTCATACTCCCCGTCAGAGGAAGAAGAAAATCACAACACTCTAAGGCCTTGAGGCCGATACCTAAAGCTTTTTAAAGAGCAGTAATACTATCAAGAGCAGTGTGTGGGTTTCTTCTTTTTTTCTCATATTATTCAACTGTTAGCATGTAACTGAAAAAAAGATAACTCCGATGTGCGAGTGCCCTTTGAATTTTTAAGAAAGTAAAAGTGAAAAACATACAAAATATAGCTAGCTTTCTCTCTCTCTGTCACACCATTATTTGCGTTGTTTGTTTCTGTTTTGTTTGGTCAGTGTGTGATATGAGTGTCTCTGATTGGGAACCATATTTAGGTAGCCTATTTTGTATTGTGGTTCATGGGTTATTGTCTATGTTATGTTGCATGTTAGCACAGTGTTTCTATAGCAGTCACGTTCGTCTTGTTAGTTAGTTTGTTTTGTTTAGTGTACTTCGTGTTTTTTCATAAATCATTGAAGTATGCATTCACATGGTGGTAATGGCCGGCAGCAGCGGCAAAGAAAACAGGACTCATGGACTTGGGAGGAGATTCTAGATGGCGAAAGACCCTGGGCACAACCAGGGGAATATCGCCGCCCCAAAGCAGAGCTGGAGGCAGTGAAAGCAGAGAGGCCCCGGTATGAGGAGGCAGCACGGCAGCGCGGCTGGAAGCCCGAGAGGCAGCCCCAAAAATGTATTGGGGGGGCACAGGGAGAGTGTGGCAGAGTCAGGAGTCAGACCTGAGCCATCTCCCCCTGCTTACCATAAAGAGCCAAGGATGGAACCAGAGCCGGTCAGGGCGGAATTGGAGGTGAGCGAAGCAGAGACAGTGAAGGAGTTAATGGCGAGATTGGAGGAGAGAGTTATGAGGGAGGTGCTGTGTTGGTGCCTGAGGCACGACATCCACCCGACGGAGCGTGTCGGGGATTTGATGTCACCTGGGTCAGCTCTCCATACTCGTCCTGAGGTGCGTGCTCGCCGTCTGGTGAAGACTGTGCCAGCCCCACGCACCAGGACTCCTGTGCGCCTCCCTAGCCCTGCACGTCCTGTGCCAGCTCGGCGTTACAGTTCTCCGAGCCGTGCTTACCATGGCGGGCGTTGTACTGGTCAGGCACCGTGTTATGCGGTGGAGCGCACGGTGTCCCCAGTACGCGTGCTTAGCCCAGTGTGCTACATCCCAGCTCCCCGCATCTGCCGGGCTAGGGTAAGGATCCAGCTAGGGCGGATGGTGCCAGCCCTGCTCTCAAGATCTCCAGTGCGCCTTCATGGTCTGGTCCATCCAGTGCCACCTCCACGCACCAGCCCTCCGGTGGCAGCCCCCTGCACCAGGCTTTCTGTGCGTCTCCAGATTCCAGTACGCCCTGTTCCTCCTCCCCGCACTCGCCCTGAGGTGCGGGGAGGAGTACCACAGTACCACCAGTGCCGGCACCACGCACCAGGCCTACAACGCGCCGCCAGAGTCTCCCGTCTGTCCTGAGCCGCCAGAGTCTCCCGTCTGTCCTGAACCGCTAGAGTCTCCCGTCTGTCCTGAGCCGCTAGAGTCTCCCGTCTGTCCTGAGCCGCTAGAGTCTCCCGTCTGTCCTGAGCTGCGAGAGTCTCCCGTCTGTCCTGAGCTGCTAGAGTCTCCCGTCTGTCCTGAGCTGCTAGTCTCCCGTCTGTCCTGAGCTGCTAGAGCCTCCCATCTGTCCTGAGCCGTCAGAGCCGCCAGTCTGTCCTGAGCCATCAGTCAGCCAGGAGCCGCCAGAGCTGTCAGTCAGCAAGGACCTGCCAGAGCCGTCTGTCAGCCAGGATCTGCCAGAGCCGTCAGCCAGCCAGGAGCTGCCAGAGCCGTCAGCCAGTCAGGAGCCGCCAGATCCGTCAGCCTGCCAGGAGCCGCCAGAGCTGTCAGCCAGGCAGGAGCCACCATAGCCATCAGTCAGCCAGGAGCCGCCAGAGCTGTCAGTCAGCCAGGACCTGCCAGAGCCGTCTGTCAGCCAGGATCTGCCAGAGCCGTCAGCCAGCCAGGAGCTGCCAGAGCCGTCAACCAGTCAGGAGCCGCCAGATCCGTCAGCCTGCCAGGAGCCGCCAGAGCTGTCAGCCAGGCAGGAGCCACCATAGCCGTCAGCCAGCCAGGGCCAGGAGCCGCCAGAGCCGCCAGCCAGCCAGGAGCCGCCAGAGCCGTCAGCCAGCCAGGAGCCGCCAGAGCCGTCAACCAGCCAGGAGCCGCCAGAGCCGTCAGCCAGCCAGGACCTGCCAGAGCCGTCAGCCAGCCAGGAGCTGCCAGAGCCGTCAGCCAGCCAGGAGCTGCCAGAGCCGTCAGCCAGTCCGGAGCTGCTCCTCAGTCCGGAGCTGCCCTTCAGTCCGGAGCTGCCCCTCAGTCCGGAGCTGCCCCTCAGTCCGGAGCTGCCCCTCAGTCAGGAGGTGCTCCTCAGTCCAGTGGGTCCTTTAATTAGGGTCTTAGACCCAAGGTTGGAGGCGAGGGTCACCACTCTAAAGAGGCCCTTGAAGAGGGCAATGACTATGGTGGAGCGGGGTCCACGTCCCGCGCCAGAGCCGCCACCGCGGCCAGGTGCCCACCCAGACCCTGCTTGTTTGTTTCTATGTTTCTTTCCATGTTTTGTTTGGTCAGGGTGTGATATGAGTGGGCATTCTATGTTGTATGTCTGTATGTCTAGTTTGTCTATTTCTATGTGTTTTGGCCTGATATGGTCCTCAATCAGTGGCAGGTGTTTGTCGTTGTCTCTGATTGGGAACCATATTTAGGTAGCCTGTTTTGTATTGTGGTTTGTGGGTTATTGTCTATGTTATGTTGCATGTTAGCACAGTGTTTCTATAGCAGTCACGGTCGTCTTGTTAGTTTGTTTGTTTTGTTTAGTGTACTTTGTGTTTTTTCGTCAATCATTAAAGTAGTGTTCTCTTCACTACGACGATCGTGACACTCTCTCTCTCTTGCTTCTCCTTCATTTTTTAATAAATGAATTTGTTCAAAACTGTTAAACTATTGTATTTCTCTATGAGTCAACTACAAACCACATTTTATACACTGCAGTGCTAGTTAGGTGTAGCCTATGTTTCAGTACTAGATTCATTCTCTTATCCTTTGATTGGGTGGACAACATGTTAGTTCATGCTGCAAGTGCTCTGATAGGTCGGAGGACGTCCTTTGGAAGAGAGAGAGAGAGAGCGAGAGAGAGAGAGAAAGAGAGAGCGAGAGAGAAAGAGAGAGCGAGAGAGAGAGAGAGAGCGAGAGAGAGAGAAAGAGAGAGCGAGAGAGAGAGAGAGAAAGAGAGAGCAAGAGAGAGAGAGAGAGAGAGAGAGCGAGAGAGCGAGAGAGAAAGAGAGAGCGAGAGAGAGAGAGAGAAAGAGAGAGAGAGAAAGAGAGAGCGAGAGAGAGACTACATCTAAGTCCAAAACAAAAAGCTTTTCATAAAGCCATTACTGGAGTAAAACACTATCCATTATTAAGTCATCTTTTCCAAACACTATGGAATAGGTGGGAGAGAACAATCAAATTATATGGAATTACACTGGGGGAAAAACTCTAGTGGGTGTGCTTTAGTTTGGCTGAGCTGAGGGATATGAATATGTTAGCTAGGGACATAATAATAATAACAAAGTGATGATGAGGCTGTTTACCCTATCCATTAGTGTGCATACAACACACATGGTCTATCTATGAAGTAAAGCAGACAGGGAGATCTGAAGATAGATGGATAGGTGTTATGTACCTCTTTCCCTACTCTTTTTTGTGTGTTTGTTTTAATTGTCAGCGCATTTAGGCTGGAATCTTCTAGGGCTGTAAAGGTCTCTGGCACCGCCACACCTCTCAAAGGCTGGCTGTGAGCGAATAAATTAGAGCTGATTTCATTATCTTGCTGTGAAGAAAGCGGGTGTGCCTCTGAGCCTATCCTAGTGCCCTAATGCTTTGTGCTAGCACAGCAGCGGCCTGATGAGCGTATTGAATTTGTTGATATGGTCTTTTACGGAGCTTTGTTCTCCAACAAAGACTAATTAGAGACACAGCATTAGACTGTGTTGTCTGTCACGACTGATGAGGTGCTTCTCTTGTTTGGGCTCGTATTTAGGCATAAAGCTTGTGCTGTGAAACATGAGTTTAGCTCCCATTTAGCTCTAGCTCTATGTCAGAGGTTTCAATGGAGTTTGAGGAACCCTGCTGAAGCAATCAGCCGCAGTTGAGAAATTCTGACATGTATTACCTACCAGTCAAGCCCCTGAGAATACATACCATATACACCCCTAATAGGATGAGTGTTTTCCTACAGGCGTTGACTACAAACTGGACACATAGAAACTGTGTCCTGTTCTTGCTGACAGACGCGAGTGGGGTTGAATACTGGGCCTTTACTTTGCAAACACCATGTCTAAGCAATGTTAGAATCCAGACACACAGGTAGGCCAGACAGGCTGTTCCAACTGCACAGGAATGCAGTGTTTGTCTTACCCAAAGCAGAGAGAAGATAGAGATAGAGAATAAACACAGGGAATATCACACTGTGTGCAAACAGCCCCGAATCTGCAGAATCTGCTACTTAATCGTTTCCCTGACAGGAAAAAGTAATTTACCCGACCTTCAACA
The DNA here is from genome assembly GCF_023373465.1 of Oncorhynchus keta. Taxonomy (NCBI): domain Eukaryota; kingdom Metazoa; phylum Chordata; class Actinopteri; order Salmoniformes; family Salmonidae; genus Oncorhynchus; species Oncorhynchus keta. The sequence continues at coordinate 32,709,890 of NC_068422.1, forward strand.
AGTGCAAACAGCAAATGGGTAAACATGATATCATATCACTCAGTGACATTTGCATCAGCCAAAACACTGACAGACTGAGGCATTAGTGTACAGTGGCCCTCTGTTGAGCCAAACAAATAGGCCCAGGTGTGGTAACACCACATTCAAGTAGTTAACAATTAACACTGAATTTATTGCAATAGTCCAAGTTCTTGGGTTTACTTTGCCTAGTCATATTGAACCAATATGTAATCAATCAGTATAGGAATTGGAATTGCTACTGAAGAACACAGTTAAAGGGAGTAGTTCAGTCAATCCTCCCCTCTCTTTAAAGAGAGATGGTTTTTATAGGAGAGGTAACAAAAGCTAATCTCAGTTTTTTTTTTAAACTAGGAGTGAGTGCTTAGAGGTTGCATAAAGGAACCATGCCACTGTGCCCACTGGAGGTCCATTCATACTGTTGGCCAGAAGAATAGCGCCATTACTGCTCTCCTAAGTGATTTCTCAGGGGCACAGATGGAGGATGCACCAAGGGAATTTATGGATTGGTGATAATTCTGCCGGTTACTCAGTGTGACCTCTCTGTTAGGATATTCTTTGTCACAATGCTACTGCTACCGGCAAATGGACCACCAAGAACTCTATATGCCATTTAGCAGAAGTTACTCTAGTCTTCCTCCTTTTTAGTGATGTAACAACACTGTAATGCATTTTTCTTACCAGGTAAGTTGACTGAGAACACATTCTCATTTACAGAAATTACCTGGGGAATATCTACAGGGGAGAAAAGGGGGAGGATGCATGAGCCAATTGCAAACTGGGGATGATTAGGTGGCCAGATTGGGAATTTAGCCAGGACACCGGGGTTAACACACCAACTCTTACAGTAAGTGCCATAGGATCTTTAGTGACCACAGAGAGTCAGGACACCCAATGACCCATTCAAAAGACAGTACACTACACAAGGTAATGTCTCCAAGCATTGCCCTGGGGCTTTGGGATATTTTTCTTTAGACCAGAGGAAAGGGAACCTCCTACTGGCCCTCCAACACCACCAGGTCTCCCATCCAGGGACTGACCAGGACCAACCCTGCATAGCTTCAGAAGCAAAACAGCAGTGGAATGCAGGGTGGTATGCTGCTGGCATCCCTATTGACATCGCTGAACAACGATGTATGACACATACTGAACCACCATCACTGTACTGGACTAAAGAATGGTGTGAGAGAACAATAGTAATTTACTCTGTTGAGGGTGTTGTGGAATTATCGGAATTTGTTGGTAACATTTGTAAGATGTTTAATATTCATCAAATGTGTGTAAGTTACTTCTCATAAGAATGTATTTTGTTGTACTATAGTGGTGGCCATTGGCAGTTAGTTATCTGTTCTATGTCAGGACTAAGTTGCACGGGCCGCTGAGAGGGGAGAGGTCAAAGTGTCATCATGTGTAAACCTATCTTATACTCCCTACCTTTCCCAGTGGGGAAAGGAGGGTTTGCAGTGTCTGGAATCATTCTATGCTCCCTCTTATATTGTTTCTATCTTAACCTATAGCCTCACCCCCTCTCCGTGAGTTTGTCCAGGAGTTTGTATTTTGAGTGGGTTGTATCTAAATGCCAATTTGATATATGCCTGTTGATATGGAGGATTTGGTTTATGGTTCTGGGGTTTGGGAAAGGAGACAAAGCTGAACGATGAATTATGTCTATGCTGTCTGACTATGTGTGTCTTTGCTATTAAAAGGAACTCAGTTGCATTGTAAAGGGGCTCTCAGAAGATTCACTAGGAGACACTGAATTTATCTGAGAGTCACAGGATTGTGATAAGAGCTCATATAATTAAAGATGGACTTTTATAACTAACTCTGGCGTGTGTGTGTGGTTTGCTCCCATGGTTAGGTAAATAGAGGAAATTTCCACGACAATTGGTGACGAGGAGGGGATGTGAATCTTCACTCGGTGACCGTTCCTACGATCTAGGTAAATAAATCGTGCACGAGGGATCCCCTAAACTTGGGATCTCAGGGAGAACCACACTTCGGGAACGAAGCAGATGGACCAACCTTTGATCTAAGAGGAAGCGAGCCGAGTGGATACCACATCTCGAACTGAGTTTATTTTTAAGAAAAAGGTGAGCGAACCACACACAGATTTGAAGTCGAGTTTTTTAAATTATGCCTGTTACGTATACTCTGAGCGTGAATTCCTTTGTAAGGAAGGCAACTTGGTGGCGTATGCAGGTCCGAGTCAGAGGAGAGTAATCTGGGGGTTTAGTGGACTCAAAAGATACTCTGCGCTGTCCGGATGCCAGTGACCAAAAGCCCTCCTGACACTGAATTGATCACAGTGGGGATTTGGTGAGGTATGTCGGGGTGATGGGCCAGGGGGTCTGTGTGTTCCAGGTGAAACACGGCACTTGGTGAAGCCCTATTGGAAGAAGGACCTCATTCTGTGCGTCTGTGTGATTTGTCTAAGTGACCCTCAGATGTGGTGAATTCCAATTATTTTAAATGTGCTAGCCAGTGAGTGAGTATGTAATAGTTTTCGGACCGTTCTGTGTGAGCGGGATAGGACTACTCTGTGTGAGTAGCGGGATAGGGTTGACTCTGTGTGGGAAAACCTTTCGATGTCCTGTGTGGACGTCTGAAAGGTTCTATGTGAAAATCGCAACAAATCCTGTGGGGATGATCCTGAAATTTCTGTGTGAGTACCTAAGATTTTTAAAGTTTTATATGGATTCTGTGAGTTATTTGAAATTATGATAAATGGTATGTGTGTATAAAGTAAGGCAGAGAATGATTAGATACAATTTAAACCACCCATTCGTAGACGTACGTAGGTTTTGAGTTGATATCTTAAATGGATCATTTGATAAAGATGAAGTTTTTAAGCACTATTAAAATAATCTACAAAATCATCTGGGAAATTGAGCTCTAGAAACTGATTAGAGTGTGTCCACTTTTGGTTATCTTACCCTAACGATGTAACTATAAAACGCATATTGGATTATCTCCGTCTGGGTGAAACATGTTAAATTAAACTGCCCTTAAGGTCTGAACATGTTATAATTTTTCTTCCCAGTATGAGAGAAGTTGCGGGATTTATTGAATAAACTGTTTTCCATAAAGTTAAAGAGAATTTGAGGGATGCTCGATGTAATTTATAATGTTGTACAAAGCCTAAGGTTTTCCATCAAACTAATTATCATTGCCTGATTAATGTGATGTCGTAAAGTAATTGAAATACGTTGCATAAGTAAACATAATCTACTTTTGCTGTTTCCTAGTCATTAGTGTCGATTTTATTCTTTGATTGCTAATATGTGTAATTTGGAATTTGAGAATCATGGCTGGAATTTGAGAATCATGGCTGGAATTTGAGAATCATGGCTGGAATTTGAGAATCATAGCTGGAATTTGAGAATCATGGCTGGAATTTGAGAATCATGGCTGGAATTTGAGAATCATAGCTGGAATTTGAGAATCGTGGCTGGAATTTGAGAATCATAGCTGGAGTAACGTTTGTACTATTAAAATTGGGCTATTATTCTTCTGGGAATTACCAGAAGGTAAGTGGTAGAAGTGGTAGAATTCTCGCCTGCAACGCGGGAGGCCCGAGTTCCATTCCCAGTCATGGCGCTGGCTGAATTCAGAGCTTTTGATTGTAAATAATCTATTTGTATGTTTTGCCTGGAAAGTTATGGTCGCGAGTGTTTGCAGAAGAGATAAATTGAACGTTTTCAATAGATTGTTTCGGTTAAATTGATAGGCTAATTCAATTTAAAATAATAACAAAGTGAATTCTGATGCAAGACGATGTCTGTTCACTAAATGGTCTGCTGGAATAATGTATTGAGAATTGGGTCGTATTTAAATTACTGTATGAATAGAGAAGACAGTTACCTAAGTTAAAGAAATTCTGAATGAGCGGGGAGAGAATGGCGATAGGAAAGTGGTTACTGAAATGTTTTTCATTCTTATAGATTGACTGACGCATGTTATAATTTTAGCGCTGCGTGTGTTATTTTTAAAGAAATAGGATACATTTCATAAGTGTGGAGAGCAGAAGAGGAAGTTATAAAGTTGGGTTTTAATCTTACGATAGAGGTAAGGGAAAAACGTTGAAATGAGAGGGGTTATATTTTTGCCCACTGGGGGAAAAAGAAGTAGGAAAGTTTAGTTGAAAGTATGGAAGAGAGTTAGTTGGCTACTAATTGTCAGGGAAAGTTGCTGGAGGCAGGTAGATTGTTGTAGAATAACGTACATTTGCGTTATTAGTTTGAATATACAATAACCTTACTCTAATTGTTTTGACTGTTGTTCAGGTACATTTTTTTCTGTATTTCTAGCAACTGATTCGCTAGGTGGGCTTCATAGATTTGTGGCGTTTATATTTACTGTATTAGGGTATGAGAATTGGGAGACTGGATGTCTGAATCATAAAACATCGTAAGGATAGCTTCTGATGGTTATTGTTTCTTGGTTTGATTGTTTAAGTAACACCAGTTAATTTGAGCAGGAAGTTTCATGTAGTTTAACGTTATGGTATGTTTCCATTATATGGAACAATGTCAGCTCATTAAAGGGGTTTGCTGGATTGAATAGTACGCCAACCTGTTGACAGAAGACTGAATGGGTATGAATGTTGAAAAGCAAGCTTGGGCCAAACTAGTAAACTAGTATGTTAAGTGGGGGAGTATCATAGATTTGAATTATAGTGTTGTTACCGCAATAGTCAAAACAATTTCATATGTTTTGGGAAATTAGCTAGGTTGAATTTTGTATTTGAGTTCCTTTATAATTTGCTTTTTAAAAGAGAGGTTGGAATCAAGTATGATGCCTTGGCACTTAAAGTCAGATACCACCAGGAGCTTTTTAGTAGTAGTTGTTTTTTTGAGGAACATGCAGACTGTGTTTTATTTTATTGAGATGTACACATGAGTCTCTGAGCAATTGTGTCATCTGAATCATTATAGTAGTGAGGTCTTGTGTAGTCTGTTATTTGCATAGATTTATCAACGTATCATCTGCATACATTGGAATTTCAGACCCTGTACAGAATAAAGGAAGGTCATTAATGGATGTGCTGAACAGTATTGACCTTTGTGGATATCAGTGGGGGAAAAAAAAAGTTTATTTGTATTTTTACGATGATCAGACAGCACCGACTTTTGAAGGATTTTAGATTTGTTAAAAAAAAATCAGGATTGGTTTTTACTAAATTTATATTGACAGATTGAAATTATTAGGTTGCTGATTAAGAGTTTTTTTTAGGAGTTGATTTAACTTAATTAAACATTGTATCATACATATACATGGATTTGATTAAAACTTATGATTAATGATTTGAGGTACAGTGGAATTATCGTTAGGTTTGGTTTATAGTTTCACGTTTGAGTTTTTGAATCGATGTAGTGTAAATGAATAATAAGTGTTTTTGTGTTTTCTCTGGGAAAATGGATATATCACTGTCTCTCTCTGGAATGTGTCCAGGGACGATACTCTTGGGGAGAGTGAGTGAAGGGAGGCCATAAACTACCACATTGGAGGGGGCCGGGAAGTTTTTTGTTGTAGTGCAAAGGTATTATAGGGGCACTTTTATTTTATTTTCTGACTTTTCATTACACACGCAAATTATTTTGATAAAGGAATGTTCTGGGAACATGGAAATACGAAAATGTTTGGAACTAGTTGATTATTGTTTGCAGATTGTTTCATATAGTGCAAAACACTGCTTTGGAGGATTTTGTATGACCTATGACCTTCTGATGACTTTCCGTTGTGGCTTGATCACCCACATTGGAAAGCCATTTGGATAATGACATTATGGTCATTTGTAATACTGCTTTCAAAATAATTTGTGTAATTGGTAAATATGTTTCTTATCCATATGTGTAATTTGGACCAGTGTGAAGAGGGAGTAGGGCATTGCTTCTAACTAAGGGTATGCTGCTTTAAGTCTATTTTCCTACGACCATAGGGGTTAAATAATTGTTCTTTTTTTTTCTTTTTTTCAGTTTAGTGATTTAATTTGATTAGGTTAGCTGAAATTTTGTTTTACATTACTCTCATACGGAGAGATGTGTGTAAAACATGGGGGAGGATTAAGTTTTTTGAGGGTTTGAATTGAAGTTATACAATTTAAGTGATATGTGAAGGAGTGTATTGTATTGTTGAGTGTATTGTATTGTTGTGTTTGTTTTGTTCTATTCCCGAGAGATATAGGTCTAATTTCTTGATCCTTGGCTCTACGATGGAGTTGACAGTGAGATGGGGAGTATGAACCAATTTGAAAGAATAGTTTCAATAGAATGTTTTGATATTCTCGGTGAAATATGTTTAGATATGTGTGTTAAGAATAATTGGTAAAAGTAATAATTTATCATGTAGTTAATGAACTGAACTAAACTGTTGTTCTGATCTGTAGGGTAAGTAAGGGTAAGTAATCCTTCTCACCCCCCTTCTCACCCCCCCCCAACAAGATTTAGATGCAAGTGGCTGTTCCACTGGTTGTCATAAGGTGTATGCACCAATTTGTAAGTCGCTCTGGATAAGAGCGTCTGCTAAATGACTTAAATGTAAATGTAAATGTAAAATGTTCTTTCGAGGTTATCATGAAAAGTGACATCAGACAGTATCTTAATGCATGGAAAAGATCATTTGGACCGAATGGTGTGTGTACCTCAAAACCCCCTCTACCTGGCTGAAGAAGAGAGACAAAGGCATTGAAGGAGGCTTTCCAAACCACTTCTCCCGAGAGAAAAGAACCAATCCAGAAATTGGTGTACAGAATCAGATCTAAGCTATCAACTGCTTTTCTTTCATGGTTCTGTCATACTGTGATGAGTCCACTTGGAGTGATCATGGAGAAAGATCTGTTCTAACATTTTCTTGTGATGCTGGTATATTGGTTGACGAATGGACAAGACATGGAGTTCCGGGTTATCGGAGTTCCGGGTTGGAGCGAGCGGTCGCATCCGCATTTCGCTCCGCAGGTAGTATAACTTTTTCATTACATTTCATTACATTTCATTATAGTACAACGGTTTGATTTGTCTAATCTTAGCAATTTCTTCTTAGCTAGCTACATAGCCGTACTTGTATCAAAGATAATTGCGTAATTATCGTATTTCGTCGTCCTAACGTAGTCTTCACTGCTCTGCCCAGCAGCTAGCCAGCTAGCAAACGTCCACCGATTAGCAGCACTGTAGAAACTATTACACTCAACTGAACGACTTGATTAGTGTAGTGTTAGCTAGCTACATAGCTGTCTTTGCTGTCTTCGTATCCAAGATAATTGTGTAGTCTTAGAGTGATTATCTTAATTTACCGAGGTTAGCTAGCTAGCTATTTGTCGTCCTTAACGTAGGAGACACTGCTAGCTAGCCAACAGCTAGCCAACGTCTTCTGAATAGAACTCAACAACCCGATCGCATTCCGCTTCGCTCCACAGGTAGTATCACATTTTCATTTAATTTCATTACAGTACAACGGTTTGATTTGTTTGATCGTAGCTAGCTACATAGCTAGCTACATAGCCGTCTTTGTATCAAAGATAATTGTGTAGTCTAGAGCGATTTTCTAGGTTAGCTAGCCAGCTATTGTCGTTCTTTTAACGCAACGTAACGTAATCAACACTGCTAGCTAGCCAGCTAGCCCCCGAATAGCAGCACTGTAGAAACTATTATACTCAACGGAACGACTTGATTAGTGTAGTGTCAACAACGCAGCCACTGCCAGCTAGCCTACAAAGTCAACAACGCAGCCACTGCCAGCTAGCCTACTTCAGCAATACTGTATCATTTGAATCATTTTAGTCAATAAGATTCTTGCTACGTAAGCTTAACTTTCTGAACATTCGAGACGTGTAGTCCACTTGTCATTCCAATCTCCTTTGCATTAGCGTAGCCTCTTCTGTAGCCTGTCAACTATGTGTCTGTCTATCCCTGTTCTCTCCTCTCTGCACAGACCATACAAACGCTCCACACCGCGTGGCCGCGGCCACCCTAATCTGGTGGTCCCAGCGCGCACGACCCACGTGGAGTTCCAGGTCTCCGGTAGCCTCTGGAACTGCCGATCTGCGGCCAACAAGGCAGAGTTCATCTCAGCCTATGCCTCCCTCCAGTCCCTCGACTTCTTGGCACTGACGGAAACATGGATCACCACAGATAACACTGCCACTCCTACTGCTCTCTCTTCGTCTGCCCACGTGTTCTCGCACACCCCGAGAGCTTCTGGTCAGCGGGGTGGTGGCACCGGGATCCTCATCTCTCCCAAGTGGTCATTCTCTCTTTCTCCCCTTACCCATCTGTCTATCGCCTCCTTTGAATTCCATGCTGTCACAGTTACCAGCCCTTTCAAGCTTAACATCCTTATCATTTATCGCCCTCCAGGTTCCCTCGGAGAGTTCATCAATGAGCTTGATGCCTTGATAAGCTCCTTTCCTGAGGACGGCTCACCTCTCACAGTTCTGGGCGACTTTAACCTCCCCACGTCTACCTTTGACTCATTCCTCTCTGCCTCCTTCTTTCCACTCCTCTCCTCTTTTGACCTCACCCTCTCACCTTCCCCAACTCACAAGGCAGGCAATACGCTCGACCTCATCTTTACTAGATGCTGTTCTTCCACTAACCTCATTGCAACTCCCCTCCAAGTCTCCGACCACTACCTTGTATCCTTTTCCCTCTCGCTCTCATCCAACACTTCCCACACTGCCCCTACTCGGATGGTATCGCGCCGTCCCAACCTTCGCTCTCTCTCCCCCGCTACTCTCTCCTCTTCCATCCTATCATCTCTTCCCTCTGCTCAAACCTTCTCCAACCTATCTCCTGATTCTGCCTCCTCAACCCTCCTCTCCTCCCTTTCTGCATCCTTTGACTCTCTATGCCCCCTATCCTCCAGGCCGGCTCGGTCCTCCCCTCCCGCTCCGTGGCTCGACGACTCATTGCGAGCTCACAGAACAGGGCTCCGGGCAGCCGAGCGGAAATGGAGGAAAACTCGCCTCCCTGCGGACCTGGCATCCTTTCGCTCCCTCCTCTCTACATTTTCCTCTTCTGTCTCTGCTGCTAAAGCCACTTTCTACCACTCTAAATTCCAAGCTTCTGCCTCTAACCCTAGGAAGCTCTTTGCCACCTTCTCCTCCCTCCTGAATCCTCCCCCCCTCCTCCCTCTCTGCAGATGACTTCGTCAACCACTTTGAAAAGAAGGTCGACGACATCCGATCCTCGTTTGCTAAGTCAAACGGCACCGCTGGTTCTGCTCACACTGCCCTACCCTGTGCTCTGACCTCTTTCTCCCCTCTCTCTCCAGATGAAATCTCGCGTCTTGTGACGGCCGGCCGCCCAACAACCTGCCCGCTTGACCCTATCCCCTCCTCTCTTCTCCAGACCATTTCCGGAGACCTTCTCCCTTACCTCGCTCATCAACTCATCCCTGACCGCTGGCTACGTCCCTTCCGTCTTCAAGAGAGCGAGAGTTGCACCCCTTCTGAAAAAACCTACACTCGATCCCTCCGATGTCAACAACTACAGACCAGTATCCCTTCTTTCTTTTCTCTCCAAAACTCTTGAACGTGCCGTCCTTGGCCAGCTCTCCCGCTATCTCTCTCAGAATGACCTTCTTGATCCAAATCAGTCAGGTTTCAAGACTAGTCATTCAACTGAGACTGCTCTTCTCTGTATCACGGAGGCGCTCCGCACCGCTAAAGCTAACTCTCTCTCCTCTGCTCTCATCCTTCTAGACCTATCGGCTGCCTTCGATACTGTGAACCATCAGATCCTCCTCTCCACCCTCTCCGAGTTGGGCATCTCCGGCGCGGCCCACGCTTGGATTGCGTCCTACCTGACAGGTCGCTCCTACCAGGTGGCGTGGCGAGAATCTGTCTCCTCACCACGCGCTCTCACCACTGGTGTCCCCCAGGGCTCTGTTCTAGGCCCTCTCCTATTCTCGCTATACACCAAGTCACTTGGCTCTGTCATAACCTCACATGGTCTCTCCTATCATTGCTATGCAGACGACACACAATTAATCTTCTCCTTTCCCCCTTCCGATGACCAGGTGGCGAATCGCATCTCTGCATGTCTGGCAGACATATCAGTGTGGATGACGGATCACCACCTCAAGCTGAACCTCGGCAAGACGGAGCTGCTCTTCCTCCCGGGGAAGGACTGCCCGTTCCATGATCTCGCCATCACGGTTGACAACTCCACTGTGTCCTCCTCCCAGAGCGCTAAGAACCTTGGCGTGATCCTGGACAACACCCTGTCGTTCTCAACTAACATCAAGGCGGTGGCCCGTTCCTGTAGGTTCATGCTCTACAACATCCGCAGAGTATGACCCTGCCTCACACAGGAAGCGGCGCAGGTCCTAATCCAGGCACTTGTCATCTCCCGTCTGGACTACTGCAACTCGCTGTTGGCTGGGCTCCCTGCCTGTGCCATTAAACCCCTACAACTCATCCAGAACGCCGCAGCCCGTCTGGTGTTCAACCTTCCCAAGTTCTCTCACGTCACCCCGCTCCTCCGCTCTCTCCACTGGCTTCCAGTTGAAGCTCGCATCCACTACAAGACCATGGTGCTTGCCTACGGAGCTGTGAGGGGAACGGCACCTCAGTACATCCAGGCTCTGATCAGGCCCTACACCCAAACAAGGGCACTGCGTTCATCCACCTCTGGCCTGCTCGCCTCCCTACCACTGAGGAAGTACAGTTCCCGCTCAGCCCAGTCAAAACTGTTCGCTGCTCTGGCCCCCCAATGGTGGAACAAACTCCCTCACGACGCAAGGACAGCGGAGTCAATCACCACCTTCCGGAGACACCTGAAACCCCACCTCTTTAAGGAATACCTAGGATAGGATAAGTAATCCTTCTCACCCCCCCCCTTTTAAGATTTAGATGCACTATTGTAAAGTGACTGTTCCACTGGATGTCATAAGGTGAATGCACCAATTTGTAAGTCGCTCTGGATAAGAGCGTCTGCTAAATGACTTAAATGTAAATGTAATGTAAATGTAACATGAGTGGTAAAGATGAGACATTGAAATTGGGTCATTATCATGGGCCGTCCAATTTGAACTGTAAAGCTATCTGAAGAAAAACGAAGATGCCAGAAGATGCCGTGCCTGTGTAAGGGGGGTTTAATCAAACTGTGCCATTAAAATTGTTTGTACTTTTGTCAGATTGATTGAAGAGGTCTACACCATGTAAATTGTAGTAATTTAGATTAAGAATGCATTGAGATACTGATCTGTATTAAAATCATGATTAAAAAAGTTAGTAGTAGAATTATGGGATAATTATACTGTATGTAAATCTGCTAATATTGATGTGTGTTAAATTGAGGTTTTTACTTTAAGTGATAATGACACATTTGAATCACTGAGGAATGTTGGATAAATAGTTGGGTTGTTACTTATGATTTGGAATATGAATGATTTCACTGTCCTATTCTCTATTCCTGAGTATATTTCTGAGCATGAGTACTTAGAGGGATGTCTGTCCTATATGTTGTGAGGAGGCCTGTGTTTAGACACTGTTTCTCATGTAACTGAAAGAGCATAAATATGTTATGTTTTTATTTTCCTCAAATGGATTATTCTGTGTTATTAAACATGTGCAAGGTTGTCTTGTAGAATAAAGGTTGTAATCTTAGTTTCAGAAGGGAGAAAGCTTACATATAAGCTAAGGTATTTGACATTACGGGGATTTGAATTTTTAAATATTGAGTATGTAATTAATATTCTGATTCTTCAAAAGGGACTTAGTCCCTTGAGAGGGGAATGTTGTGGAATTATCAGAATTTGTTGGTAACATTTGTAAGATGTTTAATATTCATCAAATGTGTGTAAGTTACTTCTCATAAGAATGTATTTTGTTGTACTATAGTGGTGGCCATTGGCAGTTATCTGTTCTATGTCAGGACTAAGTTGCATGGGCCGCTGAGAGGGGAGAGGTCAAAGTGTCATCATGTGTAAACATATCTTATACTCCCTACCTTTCCCAGTGGGGAAAGGAGGGTTTGCAGTGTCTGGAATCATTCTATGCTCCCTCTTATGTTGTTTCTATCTTAACCTATAGCCTCACCCCCTCTCCGTGAGTTTGTCCAGGAGTTTGTATTTTGAGTGGGTTGTATCTAAATGACAATTTAATATATGCCTGTTGATATGGAGGATTTGGTTTATGGTTCTGGGGTTTGGGAAAGGAGACAAAGCTGAACGATGAATTATGTCTATGCTGTCTGACTATGTGTGTCTTTGCTATTAAAAGGAACTCAGTTGCATTGTAAAGGGGCTCTCAGAAGATTCACGAGGAGACACTGAATTTATCTGAGAGTCACAGGATTGTGATAAGAGCTCATATAATTAAAGATGGACTTTTATAACTAACTCTGACGTGTGTGTGTGGTTTGCTCCCATGATTAGGTAAATAGAGGAAATTTCCACGACAAGGGAAATTCAGTTGAGGATCCTTAACCAGGAAAACTATATGCTTAGCATGAGTAGACACAATTCAGCAGCTACGCTTTGTCTACTAATGCCTTCTAAAAGAGACTAGAAGGCCCACTGGTTAAGGGCATGGAGCAAGGCTCTGTCACAGCTCCGGAGCCACACCAGCACTGACGGGTGTGTGAGAGTGCATCTGTCACTGTGTGTTAGTGCCGTCTCAGCTTAATGAAATGGGAGAGTAGAGGAAGATAGAGAGAGCGAGTCTACTACTATAACTTTTATTTATTATTATTCATATTGCTATTGTTGTAGTTGCTGTTAATGTTAATGTCATTATCACTTCTACTACTATTATTATTATTATGATTTATTTATTACTGTTAGTCCAATCATTGCTGTTATGTACGTACTTTGGCAATGTAAGTCATTTACAGGTTTTCTCAAAACACTAAAACCCATTGGCTGAACAAAGTTCTCAGTTGCCTGGACTCATTTAGCAAATTATGCAGTCTGTTGTCAATACCTTAAACCATTTCACATGGTAAAACACAATTTGCAGATCTCACTTAAGACTTTTCAGGAAAACTCAAAACACATTCTCATTCTCAAAACACATTCTGCACTCTAATGCACATGTCATCCATACTGGTAAACACAAGTGGCAACAATCAAATACAAATAGAGAACACATGTCATTCATTGAACACAACCACTCAAAATTGATTTAACCTGTTTCAAATGATGCGACACAATCAATATAAGCCAGTTCAGAGAGCAAACAGGTTGTTGAAGGTGGGAAGGAGAAAGTCTGAGAATGGATAGAAGAAAGAATGTGAGAGGACGAGGATGAGTTCGTATGCGAGGTGGGCGACGAGAAGGAAGAGGAGGAGGAAGAGGAAGGCAAGAAAGAGGAAGAGGAGGACGAAGAGGAAGACAAAGAGTGGAAATATCTGATGAAATTCGAGCATCAGTTATAGACCATGTTCTTGTCCATGGACTGACAATGAGGGGAGCAGGACTTAGAGTGCAACCCAATTTGAGCCGATTTTCTGTGTCCACCATAGTAAGGACATTCAGAGAAGAGAACAGGTACAGGATACTACTGTATTTTTGTAATTGCAAATTTACTGTACTACACTATATGCAGCTGTTTCAATAGACATTTGTAAAGTTAATCACTACATGTATTGTACTGTATGAATATGTTTTGTAACTGCACAACTACTTTTTGTAGAATTGCAAGGCTGCCACATGCAGGTGGAAGGACAGCTATATTCACTCGGGAGCAAGAGGCCGTTATAGTTGGCATGGTCCTTCAAGATAATGCAATAAGACTCAGAGAAATTCAGGAACGAGTGATACAAGACAACACACACTTCCAGGGAATCGACAGTGTTCGCATTTCCACAATTTACTGTGTCCTCCATCGTAACAGGATGCGAATGAAACAAGTATACAGAGTACCTTTTGGGCGCAACTTACTAAGGGTGAAAGAATTGCGAGCTCAGTATGTGCAAGTAAGTGTACATTCAGAAACATTTACTGTAATCCAGATTGTCTACAGTACTAACACATACTATGTGAATGACATTACTCTTCAGTACATACAACGTATGTGAATCAGAAGCCTAATTGTACTCTACAGTATAGCACTGTCTCTGTACGACTACATACAGTATATTGTATTTCTACACAGACAATATTTGACTTGGAATCCTTGGACAGACCCCATGAGTTCATCTTTGTCGATGAAGCAGGCCTCAATCTAACAAAGAGGAGAAGGAGAGGCCGAAACATGATTGGACAGTGGGCCATTGTTAAAGTCCCAAGTCAACGAGGTGGCAATGTCACAATCTGTGCTGCTATCAGCAACCATGGTGTTCTACATCACCATGTTACACATATAACACCCAGCACCTTCTAAGATTTATTGCCAATCTAAGAGATATTTTATTTGAGCAGCAGGTTCAAGAGCAGCAGGGTCAAGAGCTAAATGAGAATCCCATTCCCACCTATGTGATAGTGTGGGACAATGTCAGTTTCCACTGAGCTGCTCAGGTAAGGGTGTGGTTTAACATCAATGGGCAGTTTATGAACGTGTACCTCCCTCCATACTCGCCTTTCCTGAATCCGATTGAGGAGTTTTTCTCCTCTTGGAGATGGAAAGTGTACGATAGACAATCCTACACCAGAGTATATCTTCTGCAAGCCATGGATTTAGCCTGTGGTGATATAGGTGAGGAATCATGTCAGGGCTGGATACGACACACAAGAGGCTTCTTCCCCCGTTGCCTCAGGAGGGACAATATTGCTTGTGATGTCGATGAAGTGCTCTGGTCTGACCCAGCCCAAAGACAAGAAGAAGCACATTGATCACATGTTTACTCCTTTGATTTTTGTCCCTTTTAGTAGTGTATACTTTAGTACAGTGCCTTGTAGGCTGTATACTGTACAATGGACAAATTGTATGGCCCTGAACATTGTGCTTTCCATTTATTAACAGTACTGACTGCTCAATAGATTTTGACTGGTTGCAGGTTCATATCAACAAAGAACAAGAATTACAGTATCACAGAGACAACGGACAGGTTTGTGAGATGCAGGGTACAGTACTGTAAAAATAGGCGCACAAGGAGGAGGAAGAACAGAAAACAAAATTGCAAAGAGCAAAGCAGAGTAGTAATTTCTGATCAATTTTGAGCTACTATGATAGAACATGTTTTCATTCATCAAAAGACAATGATGGAAAAATATGAATATTTTTTTAGATTAAAAATGTCCTTCTCCTTGACAATTGTATATTTTGAACAACATGTTTTCTATTTTTCGGTGTATTGTTTACTGACTGCTTGAGAGTGTATTTCATTTTGATCACTTTGTTTATGATTTGAGATCAGTGTTTGATTTTGAACACAGGTAAAACTGTTTTGAGGCGAATGTTTCATTTTGCGAGAGGAGTCAGAGGTTATGTAAATAGTGATTGAAGATGAGGTTTTTTGTGTTTAATGTTCTCAGGAAATGGAGCAAGGTTTCAGAAATTATGTTTTAGCAATTGAGAAAAACTGTAACTTTCCATGTCAATAAAGTCCATTGACTTGAATTAGAGAGAGCGAGAGTGAGAGACAGTGAAGACCCAACCATGCCTTGGCATCTCTGAGGAAATCAGAGGCTTGGCTCTCTGCTTGTGCCATCAAACCCCTGAAACTTATCCAGAATGCCACAGCCCGTCTGGTGTTCAACCTTCCTAAGTTTGATACATGTCACCCTGTTCCTTCGCACTCTCCACTGGCTCCCAGAACTGCCCCTCCCTACCTTAAGTCTATGCTCAACACTTCCACTTCTCTTTTCTTACTAGCACTAAAAAGTGTTACTTACTATGACAGTGATTTGTAGTCATCTTACCTAGCTACCTTAAGATGAATGCATTAACTGTAAGTCCCTCGGTATAAGTGTCTACTAAATGGCAAAAATGTACATTTTAAATGGGATAGAGGGAGAGATGGACACAGTTTAATTCGGAAAAACTTCACAGGCTCTTCCTGGATGTCTTGAGGAGCCCAGAGACATGTAGTGACAGAGCGAAACACCCCGAATAACCACAGTAGCTTGACCTCTCAATCGTAGTTTTGGAAATCACAGACCTACACTGTAAAAAGTGAGATGACGCTGTTGTTAATCTGAAGTGTTTATACTGATTGGAATGATTGAAAATTACGCTTTGATATGTTCAACCTAATCTATTCACTTCGCCTGAAATCAAATAACACATTCGACAGATCAATGTGATTTTTAAAAATTGAATGAACATTTCCAAGGACTCTATATACATCTGTGTTGTGGAAGTTCAGCTTTACAGTGTGATTGAAATTCAAAGGCAATTTCTCCATGTTAGCGGAGACCGCATTCACTGAAAACACTGCATGTGTCAGCTCAATTGGAAATTTCCTTTACATTTCTATCGCACAATCTCTAACCCTTCAGCGATACAGATTGAATAGAGCCCTACATTGCTTTCAACACTTCAAGCATCAGAAGAGTTGGATGTGTGGCTGATTGGGGGTGTGCCTTTGAGTTTATTTTTGTCCACCCGTGAGAGTGGTCATTCCGGTTCATGTGGTCTGTTGTAGTTGTTATTTAAACTTAAACCTGTACACTGCCAGCATATGTAATGATACTTGCATTTCAAGTTATTGAACAAACTTAATTTCTTGATTTACAGGGAATTTATTTAATTGCTTGTACCTAATTGAAGACATTTGGATTGGTAATTCCAAATAAAAATTTGAACTTTGAACAAGATGAAAAAATGGGTTGTCTTTACATGACATTGCCACAGATCCCTCCAGAACATTCCTTACGTACACCTGGCCCCTATTCCCACTGATTGCACTTGTATATATGTGCTCTTTGGTTTCCATTGGGCGGGCGATTATTGTTACAATGTCCGTTGGTGCGTGTGAGTACCTGTTCTGTGTGTGTTTTGGGTTTTGTGCCTTTGTGGATTGCGCAGATGATTACGGGTCTCCTCCCATGTGTTAATCATTGTGCGGGTGTGTTATTTATTCGAGGTACTCCTCGCTCTTTTTGTTTTGGGTTTCTACCCTGCGTTTTGTTACGTGTTTGTTTGGTCTTCGTCCCTGTGCCTTTGCACGGCACTCCGTAATTTGGGCTTAATAAAAACCCTTATTACGCATCCCTGCCCGTCTCCCGAATCCTTCATGCCAGCGTGACAGAAATATTAGTTTGTATAAGTTATAAGGTTTTGAACCAAAGTGTAAAAGTAAGCTGCGTGTTGAAAGAAATAGGTTGCAACTTGAAATACGGGTTTGGTAATCAAATAAAACATTTGGCATTGAATCATCTTTTTGGTTTCAATAAATGTAGTATTTTTCAATTGAGAAAACCTAACTCCTTTCAGTTTCAAATGGAAAATCATGTAGTATTTTCTGGGCAGGAAAGAATGTGGGGAGGGTGCCCAAATCTCCTTACAAATCATGAGTTTGAGTAGACAGGGCTTAAAAACAATCCCCTCAGAAACATGACATCGGTGGACACACCCAAATGAAAATATGCTATAGTGGCACGCCCTGATCTGTTTCGCCTGTGCCCTGGGTTTACCAAGCCCTGATTTTTTGACCTGGGTTTTTGCAGACTTTAGTCCAGACATTACTGTAATATTTAGTTTATTATTGTATAAATACTGTTGTATACTGTAGTATTTACTGTAGTGTTTTTGTGGACTGTAGTATACTGGACAAAAACTAAGAGCAAATGTTCCATAACCTGTATTTAACGGCTGTTTGAAGAAGAGGACCAAGGTGCAGCGTCGTATGTGTTCATGATTTTTAATAAAACTGAACACTAGAACACAAAGTAACAAAGCGGAACAAACAAAACAGTTATGTCTGGTGCAGACACACAAAACAGAAAATAACTACCCACAAAACCCATGTGGGCAAGAGCTACCTAAGTATGGGTCCAAATCAGAGACAATGATAGACAGCTGTCCCTGATTGAGAACCATACCCGGCCAAAAACAAAGAAATACAAAACCATAGAAAAAAAGAACATGGAATGCCCACCCTAGTCACACCCTGGTCTAACCAAAATAGAGAATAAAAGCCTCTCTATGGCCAGGGTGTGACACTGTAGGCAGGTAGGTAGGTCTGAACAGATCTTGGCGTGTAGGTTTCTCACAAATTAGGATATAGGGGAGGGGAATGGATTGTGAAGATGCAAATTAAATACTGTAGTATTACTATAAACTGCAGTGCTTTTGAGGACATTACCATAGTTTTCTATTGTATACAACACAATTCTATAGTAAGTACTACACATGATTGAGGGATACTACAGCGTGTAGTATTTTATTCAACAGCAGCGGTTCTCAAACATCTCCTCGGGGACCTCCAGCCATTTCATTTATTTGATCTATTCCAGGGCTAGCACACCTGATTCAACTTGTCAACTAATCATCAAGTCCATGACTAGGTGAATCAGGTGAGCTATTTCAGGGATAAAACAAAATAGAGAAATGTCTGGGGTCCCAGGGGAGAGGTTTAAGAACCACTGTTCCACAGTATACTACAGAATTCTATAATAAGTACTGCAGATAGCTAGGCTAGTTCTAGCCACAGCCAGTCAGTGGTTGTAAGCATGCAACGCTGACGTCATGGCGCAAGCAAACGACTCACGATATACACTCATTGAAAATATCCTCCACCAGCGCTAGCCCCCAAAAATGTTTACGGCAGGACATGAACAGATAATATGGCTTTCCCAACGCCACCCTTTCCTCTCTGAGAAACTGACATTGGTCTAATTAAAGACATGTATGATGAAACATTTGTACATTGTTGGAAGAAACCCGTCTGTCTGGACAGACCAGGGTTCCCAACTGGTGTCCCGCGGTTGATTTTATTTGGCCCCCAAAGCTTTCTGAGCAATAAATATATATATTGTCACGCCCAGACCTTTGTTTTCTTTATTATTTGGTTAGGTCAGGGTGTGACAAGGGTGGTTTGTGTAGTTTTTGTATTGTCTAGTTTTTTTTTTGTATGTTTATGGGTTTTTCCCTGGTCTAGGTGTTTATAAGTCTATGGTTGCCTAGATTGGTTCTCAATCAGAGGCAGCTATTTATCGTTGTCTCTGATTGGGGACCATATTTAGGGAGCCATATTCCTTGGAAAGTATTCCTTGTTCTGCACTAGCCATATTGCTTCACGGTTAGTTTTGTTGTTTTGTTTAGTTCTGTTCAGTGTTCTCTCTTTAATTAAAGTGTGATGTTCGCTTACCACGCTGTGCCTTGGTCTCCTCTTTATGACGACCGTGACATATATATCTGTTTTTTCTTTGTACATAAAAGACTGTAAACACACCAGCAAATCAGCTCCAAGTGATTTTCATTTTGGAAATCTGTTCCAAAGTATTCCCATGCAAAATATAGATATATGAGATCATATACAAATGTAATCAATGTTTGAAATTATTATGTTTTAGTCAAATATATCTGTTTAGGCTTCTAGATGTCACTATGCAGTCTGAAAATGATTTATAATTATGTTCTGGCCCCCTGACAAAGGAAAGGGGGATACCTAATCAGTTGTACAACTGAATGCATTCAACTGAATTGTGTCTTCCGCATGTAACCCAAGCCCTGAATCAGAGAGGTGCAGGGGGCTGTCTTAATCAACATCATCAGTGCCCAGGGAGCAGTTGTTGTTGGGGGTTAACTGCTTTGCTCAGGGACAGAACGACAGATTTTTACCATGTCGGCTCGGGGATTCGATCCAGCAACCTTTTGGTTACTGGCCCAACACTCCTATTCGCCAGGCTACCTGCTCAATATCTTTTTATTTATTGAGGCTAAATCAAGTTGATGATCCGAGAAAGACTACTCAATGGCTTTCTTTCTCAACACTAAAACCCAAAAGCAGTGGGTCAAAAAGACTTCAATGACACTGAAATTCCACTAAAGAAATGTCTCTATTGCGATAATGCTGTGTTTTGATCATTGCCACATTGAGAATAAATGTGTTTATAAAACACTATCTCTATAATACAGTGAAAATAAACGTATGCACAGGGTCAGTGAGAGCATGACTATATTGGGTACTACTGGTTTTGACAGAAATAAAGCGCTGAGAGACAATGCCATACCAATAACACAGCAGAGGAAGTTGAGCTGTGATTGCACAAAGAGAAGCACCACAGCCATGGATCTGCTATCTCCAGAGGCCTGACACCTTGTGATAGTGAAGCAGCCGTATTTATTAAAGGAGGAGAGGATGGAGAGGGAGGGAGGGGAGGTAGGTTAATTAAAGCTGTCTGATATGTGAAAGGACGGTCATAGAGTTAGAAGACAATGCCCTGGTTGCTGATCTGCTCTATGCGGATATTGGAACCCTTTACTCACACACACAAACATATATTCACGTGTGTAGGCATGCACCCACACAGCCTTATCGCTGTTTCTTCCTCCTCTCTCTCTGCTTTTCTGCTCCATCGGCAAAGAGCTCACAGGAGAGATGGAGTATCACTTGGGAGAGAGGGAGGATGAAGGTGAGAGGGGGATGAACAATTGTCAGGAGACCCACAATGAAAGGGTGGAGGAGACAGGAAACTGGTAAGAGAATGAAGCGGAGAGGACAGGAGGAGGCTGGTCAGTCACTCACGGAGGCAGGTGTTGTCTGTGAAGAACTCTGTGAACTTGTCACACTCCTCCTTGCCATTGCCACTGCTGCTGCAGTCACAGTAGGGAACAACACTGATCTTAGGAGAACGCAGGTAGTTGGGTGTCATCACTGTACCTATAAGGAGGGGGGAAGAAACACAGTAGATTACTTAAAGAAACAGAGTTTATCTACCATATGGTTTTCCAAAGACATGTTCTTCTCTGTGGCAGACAAAATAGTTTCCACCTCCCATTTCCCCAAACCATCATGCAATGTTGAATCCCTATCATACTGCAACTGTTAGCCCCTCAACATTTCAAGCTAGATTTTCATCCAATTGTCTGAACAACATGTAACACTGGAATCATCATGGAGTATTTCCAAAGGCAGTGTGACAAATAAGGTTTCTTCCTCTTTGTAGGAAACTAAATAGCTGCAGTCAGAGATTTCTTGCTTCCTCAATGCATTGTTCCTCTACTGGCGTCCGTCCAAACCAGCCATTTTTGTTTTGCAGCAAAATGAATTGGCGTTTTGCTGGTTGCTGTGTGTACTACAGCTGTACTACTATCTGCTACAGCTGTGCTAGTACGGGAATGTGATGGCTTGAGCTAGGATGGGTCCCTCAGCACACAGAGGCAGAAGATAAAGGAGACTAATCTTCTCTACACACTTTCCTCCTCTCTCTTTATCTCTTTCACACGCTCATTCTCTCGCCCTATTGCATTTTCTACAACTATGAGTCTTGGTTTCCTTGGTGTCCTCTGAACAATGAGCTAATTTCATCAAATGATGTGAAGGGGCATGAGGAAGTGGTGTGACGTTGGTTTGTGCTGTGCTAGAGCGAATATGGGAAAGGGATTCTCTGACAGATGACCATAGCAACAGGAATGAGATCCACTCAGGGGACAGTATAAAGATTCAGTGAGAAAATGAGACCATAGGAAGACTCATCAATGTGTGAGGAAAAGTTTACCAATAGAGACGGGAGAGACTCACCGATAAGGCCAGAGTAGGAGAGCAGGCAGTCAGCGTAGTTCTCCTTAAGACAGCCAGAGAGAGAGCGTGGCTCAGACTGGCAGTTGGCAAAGAAATCAGCCAGACGGGACCTGAAAGACGCAACAAAAACAGTGAGTGTATCTGAACTTTCATATCTCTCTTATAAAGCGAACCGTCACAGTCAAATAGACAACATCAAAAGCACTCGTACTGATGCACACACACCCACGCACACACACGGATACACGCCCACGCGGGCATGCAAACTCACGCACACACACACACACACACACACACAACACACACACACACACACACACACACACACACACACACACACACACACACACACACACACACACACACACACACACACACACACACACACACACACACACACACACACACACACACAGCATGGTTGGGTCTGTGTTGATTATACTCTGTGATACACGTCCCATATGGTGAAGGAGCAGCCAACAAGTATGCCTGGATTTATAATCCTTCCCCACAAACAGAGAGGAGCTCTGGATACCACTCATGATGGAGTTGGGATGCTAAGTACCACCTGGTGTTACACCTTTGTTGAGAAGGGAAAGAGAGCAGGAACAATAACATTTTGCTAAGTGAAGAGGTAGAAAATAAGAGAAATATGGAGACAAAGAGAGAGAGCGAGCGAGCAAGCGAGAGATCGAGAGAGAGAGAGCGAGAGAAAGAGTTAGCGAGAGCGGAGAGAGAGAGAGACACTGCACAGCCCTGAGGCTGGAATCGAAATGGAACCAATTTATTTGCACTAATGCCTCCATTTAATCCCAGACAGAGTGCTGTAGCTCTAGAGGCAATGGCAGACGTCACTCATTGAGTCCAGTCTGTTTCGCTGCATTTCAATACAGCCTCTATTACTGCCAATGATACACAGGCCACTTATCCCAAACACATCCAATCCCCTGCCCAGTTATCCTAGCCTGAATGCTGCTATATGACAGCTAAATGAAACACTTAAGGCAGAAAAGACATGCATTCAGAAAGAGAATTGGAGTGTTTCACTGCTTAACCTGAATACTCTCTGTTAGTGTAGGTAGATTTAGTGTTTGCTTATATGCATTACATGTTGAATGGTAATGGTTTATTCCTGACGCAGTCTCCCAACATAGTATCCAGTTATCTTAACAGGTTTGTTTATGGTGTTTTTCACAGCTTTTATCAGCGCTTGGTATATTTCCCCACACCTCGAAGGTATGATAGCAACCTCCATGCTGTGCTAACTTGGACACCCCATCACTTTGGTGGTGGGCTAGGACCTGTATTCTGTAGCACCTCTTCACATTACAGAGGATGCTATCTGAAAGACGGCTTGGGGTAATACACTGTTGACTTAAATGTAATTTTAACCATACACTGACATTGGTCAGTCTGTGTTGTAAATGTGGAGTCAGACACGTGAGACGATGTGATTGTTTGCTATGTTACATGTTTGATGCTGTTGGTCTTGCAAGATGCCTGTGTACTATATTACGTACTCTGACAACTGTTTATCCTAGTGTACCTGCAGATGTAGGTGGTCTTGCAAGAGGCCTGTGTACTATATTACGTACTCTGACAACTGTTTATCCTAGTGTACCTGCAGATGTAGGTGGTCTTGCAAGAGGCCTGTGTACTATATTACGTACTCTGACAACTGTTTATCCTAGTGTACCTGCAGATGTAGGTGGTCTTGCAAGAGGCCTGTGTACTATATTACGTACTCTGACAACTGTTTATCCTAGTGTACCTGCAGATGTAGTTGGTCTTGCAAGAGGCCTGCAAGGAGAGACAGTTGGGCTTTTCCTTGTCCTCATAGGAACAGACTGGTACAATGGTTTGGCGCCGGCGCTCGGAGCAGGCCGACTGATCGCCGGCTGGACAGGAACAGAACAGCATCCCGTAGCTGTGCTTGGGTGGCACCTTGTCAAAGAACTGCCGCAGGGCCTTGTGGCACTTGCGCTTGTTGCAGACCTCCGCAGTGGAGACACGGCTGGTGCAGGGGCTGATGTAGGCTGAGCGGTACTTCTTACAGGTGTCGTTCAGGTTGCAGGCCTTGGCTGCGTTCAGACAGTTGTTTTCCCTCGTCACCGCGGGCTCGCCTGTCATAAAAAGGACAACAGGGTAAGTTCAGTTTCCATCATCTCTAGATTCGTAATCTATTGATTGATATAGATTGATAACACTGTCTATAATATGAACCGGATTGAACCTAACTGAATTGAGAGAGAGTTAGACAGAGTTATGCATCACTTGACCAAACTAATATTTGAGAGGATGGAAAAAAGAAGCAATATGTAAATACTTTAGGAACCTTGAAAATTTCCCCCATAATGATCTCTTCCTGGCCGTTGCTGATTGCTATCAAGCCGCCCGCCCATTTATTGCTAACCCTGTTTCTCACCCTAAATCAAACAGTGCCCCTCCTCTCGGCAGCCCTGCAGGCCAAACAAATATGCAGCTCTCCTGAACGTCGGAGTCATCAAAGCATCCGGCGCCACGGCCTGCTCATCTGTCAGGTCTCACTAATTGGCAGCTTTCTTACAGATCCCTCATTAATTAACATTTCAAGAGATTTTGGGGAAAATGGTGCAACAACAGCATTTTTCGGCAATAAAAAATGGGAGCAGTTGGTTGGTGGAAGTCTGCTTGAGACGAGTGGTGCGTGTCACGCTCAGAAAATAGTGTTAAGAATAAGACTGACTCTCTCACACTTTTGATTTCAATGTAAAACCTTAGCCACAGGAAAGAGAGACAACTGCTAGACACTAAAGTCTGTGAAAATTAGAGTAGAGTACCCCTGCCACACACTCCCTCCATGGTGAAAACACTAACACACTGTTTCTGGTGCTGTAGACAGGAAGTGCCTTCTCTAAAGGTCGTAGATGTGCATTCAGGGTACCCGCTGGTCCCTGCGGCCAATCCCACATGACTGGCAGGGCCGGTCTGGCCAGCTGGGGTTCACTGTGACCTTTCACTGAGATCTGGAAGTTCTCCTTCACTCAGTCTGTCTGTGCTGCTCTGCTCTACTCTGCTCAATGACCAGACACATACATTCTGTCTAGAGAGAAGTACTCTACAGCTGCCTGGGAGAGCTGCCTCTCCTGTCATCTGCTGGCCCTGAAGTCAGTCAGTCTGTCTAACACACATAGGACAGTAGCCAAATGAGGACAGACCTGACCAGACATCCTCCCCCTCCTGTGTCCCCAAAAGGGCCCTTGGAAAAAAACAGAGTTCTGAGTTATGTTTGTCTGTGTGAGCATGTGAGAGTTTATTCTGTATTAGCATGTGTGGACCTGTGCATCTGTGTGTGTCAAATCAAATTTTATTTGTCACATCCGCCGAATACAACAGGTGTAGACTTTACCGTGGAATTCTTACTTACAAGCCCTCTCCCAACAATGCAGAGTTAAAAAGTAAGAAAAATGTGCATTAAAAAAAGGAAATAGTTACACAATAAAGTAACAAATCAAATCAAATTTCTAATCAAAAGTGAGTGTTCATAGAGCCGGTACAAGAGAGTCAGTGTGTGTTTGCATTTGTGGTATGGTGTGTATCTGCGTATGTGGGTGTCATGTGCCATGCAGCTGTCCAGTTACTCAGTCGTCTGTCTCCTCTCTCCCACAGAGGTAGGCTGCGGTGTGTCAGGACCCTCTCCACATCCCTCTCTGCTGCACCCCTAGTGTCAGAGAACACATCTGCTGAACCCCGAGTACGTTGCTGGCAGATGGCACCGTCTCTCAGGCAAACACACACACACACACACACACACACACACACACACACACACACACACACACACACACACACACACACACACACACACACACACACACACACACACACACACACACACACACACACACACACACACACACACACACACACACACACACACAAAATCATCTATCCAGCTAAAAGTGTTTGCCCCATACATCCCTTCCTGCACATGCTCCCCTCCCATTGTCTCTCCCTTTCCCCCCTTACAGGCCCACACAGGGCTGGGGCCATCTGGTCTCTTCATATGGAGCTGGAGCCCCCCAGCAGCTTTTGTTACCGATACAGCCTCAAATTGATTATCATGTCGCCTGTTTCCTCCAACCCCCTCCCTAATTTCAATTACCACGGGGCTCTAGGTCGAGTAATGACCTCTTCCTCCTCCTCCAATCCACAGGACAAGAAAACAAGGCATAATATTTTGGGAATGTTCCCTCCTGAGAGATTGCTATGTATAATGTATGTGCCCAAAAATCTTTGTCATCTTTACATTTGTCTTTATCTGTTGTTGTTTAGTACTGTCTTGTGGTTAGCGCATGACTTGCAGATTATTGTAGACACACCAACCACCAAAGGTTTGTGACAATTTGTGACTGTTGTTGTTTTGGTAATCAGTGGTTTTATTGCATTGCTCCGCTTCTTGACATCTCAGTCATCCAGGCAGGTCCTACAGGCCCTAATTTTGTCGCACCTGGACTACCGCCCAGTTGTGTGGTCAAGTGCGGCAAAGAGGAACATAGGTCAATTGTAGTTGGTCCAGAACTGAGCAGCACGTATTGCACTTAGATATACACAGAGGGTCGAACGTCAGTAACATGCATGTCAGTCTCTCCTGGCACAAAGTTGAGGAGAGATTGACTGCATCACTATTGGTCTTTGTGCGAGGTGTTGATGTGTTGAAGGTAACCAAACTGTCTGTTCAAGCAGTCGGCACACAGTTCAGACACTCATCAGTACGACACAAGACATGCAATCAGAGGTCTCTTCACAGTCCCCAGGTCCAGAACAGAGGCTGGGAAACACACAGTATTAAAAAGCCATGACTACATGGAACTCTCTGCTACCCTAGGTAACTCAAACTAGCAATACAACCAGATAAAAAAAACAGATAAAAGAACGACTTACAGCACAACAGGGACTGTGAAGAGAGAGCCATTTTTATATATTTTGTATTGTAATTTCCACAGTATTATTTATTTTTATAGGCAAGACAGTTAATTAAGAACAATTTCTTATTTACAATGACGGCCTAGGAACAGTGGGTTAACAGCCTTGTTCAGGGGCAGAACGACAGATTTTTACCTTGTCAGTTCGGGGATTTGATCAACCAACCTTTTAGTTACTGGCCCAAAACGCTAACTGCTAGATTACCTGCCACCCTGTTATGTAGTTGGGCTTGCACAAATTCTTGGCTTGCGTGATCTGGAACAGCTCATAGGGTAGGAGCCACCATATATTATGTATACTATGTTATTATATTATGTGTACTATGTATTTTATGCATTTTATTTTATTTGTTTCGTTTCAACAATAACAGCTCAAGGACAGAACTACATACATTTGAAAATTGCACACATGGCCTACAAATCAACACATGCACACAAAATATCTAGGTCAAATAGGGGGAGGGATTTGCCGTGAGGTTTTGCTTGGTCTGTTTTTTGAAACCAGGTTTGCTGTTCATTTGAGCAGTATGAGATGGAAGGGAATCAATTAAATAATGGCACTATATAATACTGTACGCTTTCTTGAATTTCTTCTGGATTTGGGGGCTGTGAAAAGACCCCTGGTGGCATGTCTGGTAGGGTAAGTGTGTGTGTCAGAGCTGTGTGTAATTTGACTATGCAAACAATTTAGAATATTCAAAATATGAATGTTTCTTATGAAAATAATAAGTGATCCAGTCAGTCTTTCTTCAACACTGGAATGCATAGTATTTATATTAGCCCCCTGATTACAATGAAGAGCAAGACATGCCGCTCTGTTCTGGGCCAGCTGCAGCTTAACTAGGCCTTTCTTTGTAGTACTTGACCACATGACTGGACAATAATCAAGATAAGACTAAACTAGTGTGGTGTCAAAAAAGCAGAACATTTCGTTATTATGGAGAGACCTCTCACCCATCTTTACAACCATTGAAACTATATGTTTTGACCATGACAGTTTACGATATAAGGTAAAACCAAGTAATTTAGTCTCCACAACTTGTTCAACAGACATACCATTCATTACCAGATTCAGCTGAAGCTTAGAGTTTCTCGTCTCCTAGGCAATCAGCAATTAGTACCAGGAGGTGTGCTCTTCACCCTTGCAAGGCAATTAGTATTAGTACATCAGTCTCCACAGTTTGTTCATCGGCAGCCATGTGAGTGTTGGTCTCATCGCAAAACTAAGACCGTAGCCAAAACAAAGATAGTATTGCCAATTTGTTCTGCGGAGTTGTTCGAGGAAGGAAAGAGTGGAAGGCTCCACACCACTCTCTCACACTATTTTACATTGTTATTTTCAGATGATCTCATATGTGTGTGTTTTTTATACCTGTTCGCTCCTCATCCGGTAGGCTTTACAGACAGGCCCACCACTTGACTGCAACTTCTGCCTCTAACCATAGGAAACTCCTTTCCACCTCAACCCTCCTTAGTCCTCCACCCCTTCCCCTCCCTCTCTGCGGACAACTTTGAAAAGAAGGTTGATGACATCCGCTCCTCATTCACTCAGCTGATTGAGTCCACTGGTTCCATTCACACAGAACTACCCTACGCCTTGGTCTCTTTCTCCCCTCTCTCTGCAGATTAAATCCTGGAACTAGTGAGGTCCGGCGGCCTGACAACCTGCCCGCTTGACCCTTACCCTCCTCCCTTCTCCAGACCATCTCTGTAGACCTTCTCCCATTCCTCACTTACCTCAACTCATCCCTGACCATGACTGCATTCCCTCTGACATCAAAATGGCACGAGTTGCTCCCCTCCTCAAGAAACCAAAACTCAACTCCTCTAATGTCAAAAACTACAGACCGGCATCCCTTTCTTTTCTTTCTAAAACACTTGAGCACGCTGTCTCTGACCAACTCTCTCTTGTTATCTCTCTTAGAACGATCATCTTGACCCTAAACCAGTCAGGCTTCAAGACGGGTCACTCAACTGAGACTGCTCTTCTCTGTGTTACCGAGGCTCTCCACACTGCCAAAGCTGACTCTCTGTCCTCTGTTCTTCCTATCAGCTGCCTTTGACACTGTGAACCATCAGATGCTCCTCTCCACCATCTCAGGGCTGGGAGTCTCAGGCTCTGCACATTCTTGGATTGCATTCTACCTAGCAGGCCGCCCCTACCGGGTGACTACTGTTGTCCCCCAGGTCTTGGTTCTAGACCCTCTCCTCTTCTTTCTATACACCAAGTTACTCTGCTCCGTCATATCCTCACATGGTCTCTTCTATCATTGCTATGCAGATGACACTGAACTACTTTTCTCCTTGTGACACCCATGCATTTCTGCGTGCCTGGAAGATATCTCAGCTTGGATGTCGGCCCACTACCTCAAACTCAACCTTGATAAGACGGAGCTGCTCAAAGACCTCTCCATCACGGATGAAAAAGGTGTCCCCTCCCAGAGTGCAAAGATCCTTGGCTTGACCCTGGACAACACCCTGTCGGTCTCTGCAAACATCAAAGCAGGGACTTGATCCTGCAAGTTAATTCTCTACAACATCCATAGCGTACAACCCTAACTCACACAGGAAGCGTATGTGTACACCTGCTCGTCAAACATCTCATTCCAGTCATGGGCATTAATATGGAGTTGGTCTCCCCTTTGCTGCTATAACAGCCTCCACTCTTCAGGGAAGGTTTTCGACTAGATGTTGAAAAAATGCTGCTGCTGTATGGACCTCGCTTTATGCACGGGGCATTGTCATGTTGAAATAGGAAAGGGCCTTCCCCAAAATGTCACTGCAAAGTTGGCAGCAAAGAATTGTCTACAACGTCATTGTATGCTTTAGCGTTAAGATTTCCCTTCATTGGAACTAAGAAAAACAGCCCCAGAACATTATTCCTCATCCACCAAAATTTACAGTTGGCACTATGCATTGAGGCAGGTAGCATTCTCCTGGCATCTGCTAAATCCAGATTAGTCCTTCAGACTGCCAGATGGTGAAGCGTGATTCATCACGCCAGAGAATGCATTTCCACTGCTCCAGAGTCCACCACTCCAGCCGACACTTGATATTGCACATGGCGATTTTAGGTTTGAGTGTGGCATCTCGGCCATGGAAACCCATTTAATGAAGCTCCCAACCAACAGTTATTGTGCTGACATTGCTTCCAGAGGCAGTTTGGAACTCGGTAGTGAGTGCTGCAACCAAGGACAGACAATGTTAACGTGCTACACGCTTCAGCACTCGGCAGTCCTGTTCTGTGAGCTTGTGTGGCCTACCACTTCACGGCTGAGCCGTTGTTGTTCCTAGACGTTTGCACTTCAGAATAATAGCACTTCCAGTTGCCCGGGTCAGTTCTAGCAAAGCAGAAAGTTGACGAACTGCTCTTATTCGTTGACAAACTAATACGGTCCCACAGTTGACAGTACATGTAAGAGCAAAAAACAGGAATTGTCCATAGAGCTCTGAGACAGGATTGTGGCGAGGCACAGATCTGGGCAAAGGTACCAAAATAATTCTGCAGCATTGAAGGCCCCCAACAACACAGTGGCCTCCATCATTCTTAAATTGAAGAAGTTTGGAACCACCAAGACTCCTAGAGCTGGCCGCCCGGCCAAACTGAGCAACAGGGGGAGAAGGGTCTTGGTCTGGGAGGTGACCACAAACCCGATGGTCACTGACAGAGCTCTAGAGTTCCTCTGTGGAGATGGGAGGACCTTCCAGAAGAACAACTATCTCTTCAGCACTCCACCAATCAGGCCTTTCAAGTAGAGTGACCAGACAGAAGCCACTCCCCAGTAAAAGGCACATGACAGCATGCTTGGAGTTTGCCAAAAGGCACCTAAAGGACTCTTAGACCATGAGAAACAAGATTCTCTGGTCTGATGAAACCAAGATTGGCCTGAATGCCAAGTGTTACATCTGGAGGAAACCTAGCACCATCTCTATGGTGAAGCATGGTGGTGGCAGCATCATGCTGTGGGGATGTTTTTCAGGGATGGGGAGAGTAGTCAGGATCTAGGCAAAGAAGAATGGAGCAAAGAACAGAGAGATCCTTGATAAAAACCTGCTCCAGAGCACTCAGGACCTCAGACTGTGATGAAGGTTCACCTTCCAACAGAACAACAACCCTAAGCACACAGCCATGACAACGCAGGAGTGGCTTCGAGAGAAGTCTTTGAGTGGCCCAGCCAGAGCCCGGACTTGAACCCGATTAAACTTCTCTGGAGAAACCTGAAAATAACTGTGCAGCAACACTCCCCATCCAACCTGACAGATCCTGAGAGGATCTGCAGAGAAGAATGGGAGATACTCCCCAAATACAGGTGTGCCAAGCTTGTAGCGTCATACCCAAGAAGATTTGAGGCTGTAATCGCTGCCAAAGGTGCTTCAACAAAGTACTGAGTAAAGGGTCTGAATACTAATGTAAATGTGATATCGTTTTTTTCTAAAACCTTGTTTATGATTTGTCATTATGGGTTATTCATCCCTTAAACACCTTTATGTACCCTGGCTGGGCCATTAGCAATCAGCGGATGATCAGAGAGGGACTTGATTAAACCAAGGCTTCAATTACACCCTCCATATGGATCGTATACATGTCCACCTGTATATAACCTGCACCTCAGTGGGTGTGCCAGCCATGATGCAGGTGACTGGTGATATAACCAGAGGGTAAATAATCAGTGGATTCATAGATAATGATCCGACTCTACAGAAGGGAGTCATTAAAAAACACATTCCCACACAAATCCTGTGTGCATCCCTATCTGCTAGCTTTGGGGAGTTGTTTGCTGTACAGACGCAGGGGCTCAAGGGGAACTAATATTACGTTGGAGGGGGGCTATACAGACACAGACAGTGCGGAATCACCCGAGCGCAGAGGGCATGGAACACAGCGATGAGATGGTATTATTGGATGCCAGAAGTAAATTGAGTTTTTTAGGTTCTTGATTGAGTATCAATTGAGTGGTTCTAGTTAATTGTGGGTAGGCAGTGAATGGTGGAGGACAATGGGGAATGATGTTGAGCTAGTGAAGCATATGATGAGCTGTTTTGAGTGTCCATAGCAAGGAGTCAACTGAGATTGTAGGGGTTAGCATCAGGGTAATGCATTTGTCATTGTGATGATGAGTGTACAATGCCACAGTATGAGTCCATGAACCTATGGAGCAACCTAGTCGATGGTGGTATCAATGGAGTTTCCTGGAGGTCTGATGAATTATAAGGGGTGTTGCCCTGTACTGAAAGACGGACGGTATGATGTCTGTGGCGTCACTGACGGATTTTAAATGAGTTTTAATCTGCTGTGATAATTTGTGGTGAGTCATGTACATACTCGCAGTCACTTAAATGAGTGTGAAGATGTGTGATAACTTCTAAATGGGAGTGAGAAGATGTCAGCTTTGATGATTTGTGATCAGTTTCATCAGTGTTGCAGTTCACGGCGCAGTATTCAATGCCGTGTCCAGACGCTCTATAATGATATTTATAAAGTGTCTCTCGTCAGTCTCTCCTTTCAATTATCATTGCTTTAAGTTACTCTGCTCACCACTTTAATGGTCTGCGACTGAAAGTGCCTGACAAGCAGAAATGAATGAGAGGAGAAGAGGAAGCCCCCAGGTTTACTCATCTATTTTTTTCCTTCTTCTCTGGTGCTTAATAAGCTCCCTGTTTCTTCCGACTATGTCCCATTGCAATAAACCCACATACCAGGGCAGCAAACATGATAACTCACAGCCCATGTAATTGATCCCTGCAGTGCCTCTCACTCTCATCTCTACCCTTTCACTCACTCTCTTTCCCCTCTCTCTTGCTCCTTCCTTTCACTATCCTTCTTTCCAGATGGACCCCCCCCGTACCCTCAACCCTCCCTGGTCCCATGTGGGAGTGGTGGTCCTCGTTGTGAGGACAGACTCTGTTACTCTCAGATATTGCATTACACAGTGAAGTTCTACTGTGGCCTTTTTTCATTAACAATCAGGTGGTGTAGTGATCAGGCGGTAAGGAGAACCTCCTCTGGGAGTGGGCCACAAGGAAACAGCAGGGTACAGGGTCCTTTAATACAAATACTACCCCCCTTTCTTCCCAAAGCCTTTCGACAACCCAGTCCCACAGCCCCCCAATTCACTCCTTATGCGAAACCACCAGCCACCACACAGAGATAGATGGGGATATAATGACAAAAGAATTCTGCTTATTTCTTGGCGCGTACAAGCCTCTACTCCACAAACACAATGTATGCTGTGAATGTACTGTATTCTACACCACACCTCCAGACCTGTCATAATGATTTACAATAGTGGTACCAAAGTGCCAATGAATTTGTTACACTGCGGCAACACCAGGGAAAGTTATTGTTGGTAGATTTATTTTATTTATTTTTATTGGCCTATCCACCCCCCCACCCCCTCTCGTAGGACAAAAGTAACTTTGTTAAACATTTTTGTATTCACAGTTTTTTTGCTATATATACACACAACCGTTGAAAATGTTTGTGGTCACTTAGAAATGTCCTTGTTTTTGAAAGAAAAGCACATTTTTTTCTCCATTAAAATAACATCAAATTGATCAGAAATACAGTGTAGACATTGTTAATGTTGTAAATTACTATTGTAGCTGGAAACAGCTGATTTTTTTAAATGGAACATCTACATAGGTGTACAGAGGCCCATTATCAGCAACCATCTCTCTTGTGTTAGCTAATCCAAGTTTATCATTTTAAAAGGCTAATTGATCATTAGAAAACCCTTTCAATTATGTTAACACAGCTGAAAACTGTTGTTCTGATTAAAGAAGCAATAAAACTGGTCTTCTTTAGACTAGTTGAGCATCAGCATTTGTGGGTTCGATTACAGGCTCAAAATGGCCAGAATCAAAGACATTTCTTCTGAAACTTGTCAGTGTATTCTTGTTCTGAGAAATGAAGGCTATTCCATGCGAGAAATTGCCAAGAAACTGATTCTCATACAACGCTGTGTAATACTCCCTTCACAGAACAGAGCAAACTGGCTCTAACCAGAATAGAACGAGGAGTGGGAGGCCCTGGTGCACAACTGAGCAAGAGGACAAGTACATTAGAGTGTCTAGCTTGAGAAACAGACGCCTCACAAGTTCTCAACTGGCAGCTTCATTAAATAGTACCTGCAAAACACCAGTTTCAACGTCAACAGTGAAGAGGCGACTCCGGGATGCTAGCCTTCTAGGCAGAGGTCCAGTGTCTGTGTTCTTTTGCCCATCTTTTATTTTTATTGGCCAATTTGAGATATGGCTATTTCTTTGCAAATCTCCCATTTGAACTCATCAGACCAAAGGACAGATTTCCACTGAACAGTTGATGTTGAGATGTGTTTGTTACTTGAACTCTGTGAAGCATTTAATCGGGCTGCAATCTGAGGTGCAGTTAATTGCCGATTTCTAAGGCTGGTAACTCTAATAAACTTATCATCTGCAGCAAAGATAACTCTGGGTCTTCCTTTCGTGGTCCTCATGAGAGCCAGTTTCATCATAGCGCTTGATGGTTTTTGCAACTGCACTTGAAGAAACTTTTAAAATTCTTGAAATTTTCCGGATTGCCTGACCGTCATGTCTTAAAGTAATGATGGACTGTCATTTCTCTTTGCTTATTTGAACTATTCTTGCCATAATATGGACTTGGTCTTTTATCAAATAGGGCTATCTTCTGTATACCACCCCTACCCCCACGCATTAAGAATTAAAGAAATTCCACAAATAAACTTTCAACAAGGCACACCTGTTAATTTAAATACATTCCCGGTGACTACCTCATGAAGTTAGTTGAGAGAATGTCAAGAGTGTGCAAAGCCGTCATCAAGGCAAAAGGTGGCTACTTTGAAGAATCTCAAATATAAAATACATTTAGATTTGTTTAACACTTTTTTGGTAACTACATGATTCCATATGTGTTATTTCATAGTTTTGATGTCTTCACTATTATTCTGCAATGTAGAAAATATATTTTTTTTCAATAAGAAAAACCCTTGAATGAGTAGGTGTCCAAGCTTCTGAATTGTACTGTAATATTCACACCCCGAGTCAATACTTTGCAGAAGCACCTTTAGAATCGATTCCAGTTGTGAGTCTTTCTGGGTAAGTCTCTAAGCACTTTCCACACCTGGAAAGATTAATTAATCTCCCAGTGTCTGATGGAAAGCAGACTGAACCAGGTTTTCCTCTAGAATTTTGCCTGTTCTTAGTTCCATTCTGTTGATTTTATTTCCTGAACCCCCCCCCCCCCAGTCCTTAACGTTTAGAAGCATAGCCATTACATGTAGCCACCACTATGCTTGCAAATATGGAGAGTGGTACTCAGTAATGTGTTGTATTGGATTTACCCCAAACATAACACTTTGTATTCAGGACAAAAAGTGAATTACTTTGCCACATTATTCGCAGTATTAATTTATTGCCTTGTTGCAAACAGGATGGATGTTTTGGAATATTTGTTTTCTGTACAGGACTCCTTCTTTTCACTCTGTCAATTAGGTTAGTATTGTGGAGTAACTACAATGTTGCTGATCCATCCTCGGTTTTCTCCTATCACTGCCATTAAACCCTGTAACTGTTTTAAAGTCACCATTGGCCTCATGGTGAAATCCCTGAGCGGTTTCCTTCCTCAACTGAGTTAGGAAGGAAGACTGTATCTTTGTCGTGATTGGGGGTATTGATACACCATCTAAAGCAGTGGTCACCAACCGGTCGATAGCGGTTGACTGGTCGATCTTAAAAGTATTCCTAATCGATCACCAAACATTTCTGTAGAAAAACCAACGATAAAGACTTGCGCTCCTTTAAATGTTTTATTTGTGTTGAGGTGTTGATTCAGAGGCCCTGTGCACCAGGTAGGCAAAGTGTTCCCATTTTGAACCATTTCATTTGTCTGAAAAGACAAACTCCACGTGCCCGGCGGACCAGGAGATGTGTGGCTAAATCCAGTGTGCCTATTGTGCTGGCCAATCTGATAGCTCAAATCACAGTGGCTACAGCTCCCACAACCCCGGCAAAGCAAAGTTTGAAACTAGCCTACGTGAGATGTCATTACTTTTAAAACCATGACCAAAGAGAGACTGTCAAAGAATACAGCAAAGAGCAAAGAGTTTTTATTCAGCGCTGTCATCAGTATTTTATTCAACACTAGTACAAAAAAGTACTAATGATTATTTTTCTTTGCAGCAAAATCTCCAGAGCTGATATTGTTGTATGCCCCATATACAGTATATAACATTCTGTTGGTGGCAAGAATTTTGCATAATAATTTAAATTGAACAGCTCTTCAAAGTGTTGAATCAAGCGTTATTTTGTGTTTTAGTTCATACACCATGGAACGGTACATTGAAAATCTCTTCTCAGCAAGTTCGCAAACTGTATGGCGCAGCTGTCAATATTTTTGTCCTTTCAATTTATGCCACTCTTTTTCAGCAATTTTTTTTAATATATGGCAGACAAAGAAGTTCCCTACCTTCTCGTCCTTCCTCTTGCCTTCTCCATTTTTGTGGTAATGCTGCAATCAATTGCTTGTAACTTTGGATTGAGTAAACTTGTTGGTCAATAATTTCTTATTCTGGTGCCCTTTCAGGCTATGAATTGTGGGTGGTTGTCTGTGGGAGAGTGTATGATTGTCTTGAGGCTACTAGCATAACTATCACTTTATTATCATATAACATACCAAGGTTTTTCATATCCGTAGGACATTTTATAGATCTGACCTAGAACAGGTGGATCATTCCTTGAAATGTTTTCCTATATTTCATCACGTGAAAATACAGTAACTTGGATGTTGTCTGATGAAAGTTTGTTGCAATATATTTTTCGGGGAGTGTAAAATGAAAGCTGTGCACCATTTCTGTTATATGGTCTGATGGTATTGAAACCAATCTCAGTGCCACCTTTCAGAATCGATAAAGAATGGCAGTGTGTAGATACTGTTATGGAAATAGGAGAGCCTGTCCTCTCGTGTTTGGATCATACGGGCATAATGATTATTTTAGCTCAGAGTTGACAGCCATATGCCATGGCTCAGTTTAGGCCCAAGTTGGATATAGTCACATAACACCACGTTTGCATCTGCCAAGTGTCAATCATCACATTGAGCCCCGATCGCTTTAGGAAGGGGACTTGTGGTTACATAAAACCACTGAGTCATCATCGCCTGCTCAAGAATAGTTCAGACATTCTGGATCATAACACAAAATCATCTAAGATTTAAAGTGCATTCGGAAAGTATTCAGACCCCTTGACTTTTTCCACATTTTGTTAGTTTACAGCCTAATTCTAAAATTGATTAAATATTTTTTCCCCTCATCAATCTACACACAATACCCCATAAGGACATAGCAAAAACAGAATTTTATACATTTTAGCAAATTTACAAAAAAAATGTAAACGGAAATATCACATTTACAAAGGTATTCAGACACTTTACTCAGACCCTTTACTCTTTACTCTCATCCAGAGACTTACAGTGCCTTCGAAATCCTGCTTACTTTGAAGTGTTCAGACCCCTTGACATTTTCCACATTTTGTAAGGTTACAGCCTTATTCTAAAATGTATTAAATTGTTTGTTTTCCCTCACCAATCTACACACAATAACCCATAATGACAAATCAAAAACAGGGTTTTACAAAAAACGGATATCATATTTGCATAAGTATTCAGACCCTTTACTCAGTACTTTGTCGAAGCACCTTTTTGCAGCGATTACAGTCTCTAGTCTTCTTTGATATGACGCTACAAGCTTGGCACACCTGCATTTGTTTTTTTTCTCCCATTCTTCTCTGCAGATCCTCTCAAGCTCTGTCAGGTTGGATGGGAGCTTCGCTGCACAGTTATTTTCAGGTCTCTCCAGAGATGTTCGACCGGGCTTGTTCGACCGGGCTTGGCCACTCAAGGACATGGCCACTCCTGCGGGCTTGGCCACTCCTGCGTTGTCATGGTTGTGTGCTTAGGGTCGTTTTCCTGTTGGAAGGTGAACCTCTGCCCCAGTCTGAGGTCCTGAGCACTCTGGAACAGGTTTTAATCAAGGATCTCTCTGTTCTTTGCTCCATTCATTTTTCCTTCTCTGACTAGTTTCCCAGTACCTGCCGTTGAAAAACATCCCCACAGCATGATGCTGCCACCACCATGCTACACCTTAGGGATGGTGCTAGGTTTCCTCCAGACGTGACACTTGGCATTCAGTCCAAAGTTTCATCAGACCAGAGAATCTTGTTTCTCATGGTCTGAGAACTTGCGGTGCCTTTTGGCAAACTCCAAGCGTGCTGTCATGTACATTTTACTGAGGATTGGCTTCCGTCTGGCCACTCTACCATAAAGGCCTGATTGGTGGAGTGTTGCAGAGTAGGTTGTCCTTCTGGAAGGTCCTCCCATCTCCACAGTGGAACTCTGGAGCTCTGTCAGAGTCGCCATCGGGCTCTTGTTCACCTCCCTGACCAAGGCACTTCTCACCCGATTGCTCAGTTTGGCCAGACGGCCAGCTCTAGGAAGAGCCTTGGTGGTTCCAAACATCTGTCATGAAAGAATGATGGAGACCACTGTGTTCTTGGGGACCTTCAACGCTGCAGAAATGTTTTGGTGCCCTTCCTCAGATCTGTGCCTCGACACAATACTGTCTCGGAGCTCTACGGATAACTCCTTCGACCTCATGGCTTGATTTTTGCTCTGACATTTCCTGTCAACTGTGGGACCTTATATAGACAGGTGTGTGCCTTTCCAAATGATGTCCAATCAATTCAATTTAACACAGGTGGACTCCAATCACAGAAACATCTCAAGGATGATCAATGGAAACAGGATGCACCTGAGCTCAATGTCGAGTCTCATAGCAAAGGGTCTGAAAATGTATGTAAATAGGGTATTAATTATTATATTTTTACACATTAGCAAACATTTTCTAAAACCATGTTTTCACTTTGTCATTATGGGGCATTGCGTGTAGATTTATTTGGAAAAACATTTCTTTATCAATTTTAGAGTAAGGCTGTAACGTAACAAAAGGTGGAGAAAGTCAAGGGGTCTGAATACTTTCCGAAGGCACTGAATAATATGCATGTTGCGATGTGATACAACAATTATAATGTTATATAGTACGGATTGGGTTGGCAGTTCCTATATTTTCAGTCAACACAGACTGTATGTCAAAGTTGAACTAATGCAAAAACAGCTTATTCAAATGAACGATGAAATTAGTTTTCACAGAAAACAAATATTTGTCATATGCATCAAACATGATATTCAAATGCTAGGATATGAATTAATAATGAGATAAATTCAATGTAAATACATCTTCAAAGGAATCATGTTGGAGACGGAATCTACACGTAGGGATAATCAATTAATAACATTTCATATTTTTATAGCCTGAAGGACCCTTGTTGTCTTTGGCTGAGGTTATTGATCTAAATGGTTGTATTGTTGAGTTGGTATAAAGTAACTTATCATTGTAAAATGGTGGGTTTGGAAAATAACAGCCGATAAAACAACTTTCACCATGCTGCTTTGCAATGAGCACATCCATCACATTTGCTTCATAGTGTCCAAAGATCGGATGACAGACAGCCCAAAAGTTTCCCTTCTGGGACAGCATCGTAAAAGTAGTGACATCTGGAGACTTTTAGCTGCAAAACAAAGTTTCCCAACTGTCACCCACTATAATTGGCTATGGTGATGCAGCATCAGGCTGAATCACCATTCACAAAGCATTGTGGACTGGAGACTGTGATTGATGATGTTTATTTTCTAAACTGTGTCTTCAACACTTTAAGTGCATATGACCCAGTTCTTTGGGTGATACATTTTTAATTAAACATCCAGTGTGCCAAAGTCTGCAGTGAAGATGGATAGTCCCTACTCTCAGATTCCTGGCAGGTGGAGCTGAAAAACGCACATGGGAAAAAAAACAGTTCAGTTTGGCAGGGATATGGAGAGAAGAGATAGAAAGTGTATAGAAGTATCCATATAAGGAGAACTGAGTGCTACACTGACTCCAAGACTGCTGACTAAGGAGGATAAAAGAGAGGGATGAGGATGAACAAAGACAGGGAGAGAGAAAGAGAGAGGGAGAAAGAAACGGAGAGGGAGAGAGTGTGAGTGAGAGGCAGGAAGCTGAGCAGACATGATCCCAGCACAGGGCATCAGGATGGGGCTGTTTTAGACGACCCATGTAAGGCTACTGACAGAGTGGCTCACCCCGACAGAGCAGATATGGTAGATAGGAGAGCTAATTGCAGGAGATATGTGATCCCCGTGAATCTGTGCCGCTGTACTCTCGGCAGCGCGATGGCCTCAGAGCGTGGATCAGATCAAAATCCGGAGGCACACCATTTCCTCTACTCTCACACGGCAATTCCACTGAAACCTCACCGCTATTGTATTTCACAGCACAGACTTTTGGAATCCATTTCTCTGTCACAAAAATATTGTCCTCTTAAAAACAAACAAATAAATGAAGCCGGGAGTCAGGGACACATCCTGTTATTCCCATTGTACTCCTCTCTGTGAATGTGAGAGGTACAGGAACGACCCATGAGGTCATTACTAAATGAGATTACCTAATGACTTCACAGGCAACCAGCCTGGTACAAAGCCATTTAGAGACATAATTACTTCCCCCGTCATTATTTTGAAACACTAGAAAAGTCATCTTATGTTGAGGCATAGCTTAATCACATTGTCTGACTGTTTTAAAAAGCAGGGGGTGGGGGGGGGGGGTCCAGACATCTACCAAGGCCATTGTGATCAGAAAACCAACCATGTAGCATTTTCATGCACGAGAAGAAAACCAACTTGTGTTATCATGTGCAGGACTTATTATAGGGCATCCCTTTACAATGATGGCGTTTAAAGTATGGGTTCTATTCAATCTGTATCGCGGAACTATTACAGATTGTTCAATAGAAATGTTTAGGTCATTTCCGATTGAGCCGACATATGCAGCGTTTACAGTTTATGCAGTTTCCGCCATCGCGGGAACATTGGCTTTCAATTTCAATTGGCAAGGGCGCTGAACATCCACGATGCGGATTGAATAGAGCCCTAAATCAGGATGTGTGTTCCTTTCTATCCATTAGGGGAAGGACTGTGGGAAAGTAATGACACATCAGTAGAAAGAGACAAGAAGGACCACTCTCTACAGAGGAAATGAATGTAGTTGTCAACTTCTCATTCTTCATGACTAGGATGACACTATTTTCATATCTGGACCGCTAACTCATTCCAAAGTAGTGTTCACCATAAAGTTTTAAGTTCCCTCCAACTTAGTAACAGTGAGGTAACATCTATTCAACTGTCTCAAAATTATAATGGAAGGAAAACTGAACAGAAATTTCATCAAGCTACTGTCATGTTAAATTAAAGTTTTTAAAAATATTTTTTCACTATGTAATCTGTGAATCCATCTCTAAGGCAACTCCAACTAAACCTTTAGTCAATGTCATAAATGAAGACGGCAACAATACACGAGTTGAGAAGCAGTCTCTTCAGGAATTGGTGGTGTTTGAGGTTGAGCCATGGGCAGGTAAGTGGTGGTTTATGGGGATTCATTACAGGCCATTACAGCAGAGGTTACACAAGACAGGGGGATGTTTTATCTGCAAACACATAAAGAACAGACATCCAATATTTCTGACATCCCAGGAATGAAAGCATCTATCCCTTGTGGCTGTGAATCAAAGACGACATGAACTGCCAAAATAATGGAAACGAGGGCTGCAAAGTTTATTGAAAGCATGTGCCTTCTTGTCACAGGTGTGGTTCCTGAGTTAATTAAGCAATTACCATCCCATCATGCTTAAAAGATAATGGGCACACCATTATTTTGGTTACCATGGTTATGCCTCCAAAGGATGACAATACCCACAGGGCGCAAGTGGTTATTGAATGGTTTGATAAACCTATGTAAACCATATATGCCATGGCCATCTCAGTCACCAGATCTCAACCCAATTGAACACTTATGGGAGGTTCTGGAGTGGTTGCCTGAGACGGTGTTTCCTACCACCATCAACAAAATACCAAATGATGGTATTTCTCGTCAAAGAAATCACTCCGATAAAGTTTCAGACACTTGTAGAATCTATGCCATGATGCATTGAAGCCGTTCCGGCTCATGGTGGCCCAACGCCCTATTTTTGTTGGTGTTTCCTTTATTTTGGCAGTTATCTGTATGTGTACTATCCACATCGACGTGGCAGTAGTGGAGAGGGTGGTAAGTTTTAAGTTCCTCGGCGTACACATCACGGACAAACTGAATTGGTCCACCCACACAGACAGCGTGGTGAAGGCGCAGCAGCAAACATTTACAGATCACCGCCTGGTACGGCAACTGCTCCGCCCACAACCGTAAGGCTCTCCAGAGGGTAGTGAGGTCTGCACAACGCATCACCGGGGGCAAACTACCTACCTCCAGGACACCTACATCACCCGATGTAACAGGAAGGCCATAAAGATCATCAAGGACAACAACCACCCAAGCCACTGCCTGTTCACCCCACTATCAGCCAGAAGGCGAGGTCAGTACAGGTGCATCAAAGCAGAGACCGAGACTGAAAAACAGCTTATATCTCAAGGCCATCAGACTGTTAAACAGCCATCACTAACAAGGAGTGGCTGCTGCCAACATACTGACTCAACTCCAGTCACTTTAATATTGGAAAAATGTATGTAAAAAATGTATCACCACTGGTGTCCCCCAGGGCTCTGTTCTAGGCCCTCTCCTATTCTCGCTATACACCAAGTCACTTGGCTCTGACATAACCTCACATGGTCTCTCCTATCATTGCTATGCAGATGACACACAATTAATCTTCTCCTTTCCCCCTTCTGATGACCAGGTGGCGAATCGCATCTCTGCATGTCTGGCAGACATATCAGTGTGGATGACGGATCACCACCTCAAGCTGAACCTCGGCAAGACGGAGCTGCTCTTCCTCCCGGGAAGGACTGCCCGTTCCATGATCTCGCCATCACGGTTGACAACTCCATTGTGTCCTCCTCCCAGAGCGCTAAGAACCTTGGCGTGATCCTGGACAACACCCTGTCGTTCTCAACTAACATCAAGGCGGTGGCCCGTTCCTGTAGGTTCATGCTCTACAACATCCGCAGAGTACGACCCTGCCTCACACAGGAAGCGGCGCAGGTCCTAATCCAGGCACTTGTCATCTCCCGTCTGGATTACTGCAACTCGCTGTTGGCTGGGCTCCCTGCCTGTGCCATTAAACCCCTACAACTCATCCAGAACGCCGCAGCCCGTCTGGTGTTCAACCTTCCCAAGTTCTCTCACGTCACCCCGCTCCTCCGCTCTCTCCACTGGCTTCCAGTTGAAGCTCGCATCCGCTACAAGACCATGGTGCTTGCCTACGGAGCTGTGAGGGGAACGGCACCTCAGTACCTCCAGGCTCTGATCAGGCCCTACACCCAAACAAGGGCACTGCGTTCATCCACCTCTGGCCTGCTCGCCTCCCTACCACTGAGGAAGTACAGTTCCCGCTCAGCCCAGTCAAAACTGTTCGCTGCTCTGGCTCCCCAATGGTGGAACAAACTCCTCACGACGCCAGGACAGCGGAGTCAATCACCACCTTCCGGAGACACCTGAAACCCCACCTCTTTAAGGAATACCTAGGATAGGATAAAGTAATCCCCCCTTAAAATATTTAGATGCACTATTGTAAAGTGGCTGTTCCACTGGATGTCATAAGGTGAATGCACCAATTTGTAAGTCGCTCTGGATAAGAGCGTCTGCTAAATGACTTAAATGTAAATGTAAATGTATCACTAGCCACTTTAAACAATGCCACTTAATATAATGTTTACATACCCTACACTACTCATCTCATATGTATATACTGTACTCTATACCATCTACTGCATCTTGCCATCTTTATGTAATACATGTATCTGTCACGATCGTCTGAAGAAGTGGACCAAAGTGCAGCGTTGTGAGAGTACACAACAAAAACTGGAAATAACAAATGACCGTGACGCTGACGAGGGCTATAGTGCCACTAACAAAGATAACTTCCCACAATAACTAAAGGGAAAAAGGCTGCCTAAGTATGATTCCCAATCAGAGACAATGATGGACAGCTGTCCCTGATTGAGAACCATACCCAGCCAAAACATAGAAACACAAAACATAGAAATCTGAACATAGAATGCCCACCCAAATCATGCCCTGACCAAACCAAAATAGAGACATAAAAAGGCTCTCTCAGGTCAGGGCGTGACAGTATCACTAGTCACTTTAAACAATGCCACTTTTATATGTTTACATACCCTACATTACTCATCTCATATGTATATACTGTACTCGATACCATTTACTGCATCTTGGCTATGCCGTTCTGTACCATCACTCATTCAAATATATTTATGTACATATTCTTCATCCCTTTACACTTGTGTGTATAAGGTAGTTGTTGTGAAATTGTTAGGTTAGATTACTCGTTGGTTATTACTGCATTGTCGGAACTAGAAGCACAAGCATTTCGCTACACTCGCATTAACATCTGCTAACCATGTGTATGTGACAAATAATATTTGATTTTATTTGATACTACTATTGAGTAAGGGCTGAAAGATGATGATACAAATCACCTCAACTATTTACAGTTGAAGTCGGAAGTTT
This sequence comes from Oncorhynchus keta, assembly GCF_023373465.1. Classification (NCBI taxonomy): domain Eukaryota; kingdom Metazoa; phylum Chordata; class Actinopteri; order Salmoniformes; family Salmonidae; genus Oncorhynchus; species Oncorhynchus keta. The sequence continues at coordinate 32,754,068 of NC_068422.1, forward strand.
ACATACACTTAGGTTGGAGTCATTAAAACTCGTTTTTCAACCACTTCACAAATTTCTTGTTAACAAACTATAGTTTTGGCAAGTCAGTTAGGACATCTACTTTGTGCATGACACAAGTAATTTTTCCAACAATTGTTTACAGACAGATTATTTAACTTATAACTCACTGTATCACAATTCCAGTGGGTCAGAAGTTTACATACACTAAGTTCTGTGCCTTTGAACAGCTTGGAAAATTCCAGAAAATTATGCAATGGCTTTAGAAGCTTCTGATTGGAGGTGTACATCCGGTATTTCAAAGCCTACCTTCAAACTCAGTGCCTCTTTGCTTGACATCATGGGAAAATCAAAAGATATCACCCAAGACTTCTGAAAAACAATTGTAGACCTCCACAAGTCTGGTTCATCCTTGGGAGCAATTTCCAAACGCCTGAAGGAATCTGTACAAACAATAGTACACAAGTATAAACACCATGGGACCACGCAGCCGTCATACCGCTCAGGAAGGAGACGCATTCTATCTCCTATAGATGAACGTACTTTGGTGCGAAAGGTGCAAATCAACCCCAGAACAACAGCAAAGGACCTTGTGAAGATACTGGAGGAAACGGGTACAAAGGTATCTATATCCACAGTAAAATGAGTCCTATATCGACACTACCTGAAAGGCCTCTCAGCAAGGAAGAAGACACTGCTCCAAAACCGCCATAATAAAGCAAGTCTACACTTTGCAACTGCACATGGGAACAAAGATCGTACTTTTTGGAGAAATGTCCTCTGGTCTGATGAAACAAAAATAGAACTGCTTGGCCATAATGACCATCGTTATGTTTGGAGGAAAAAGGGGGAGGCTTTTGCAAGCCAAAGAACGCCGTCTAAACCGTGAAACACCGGGGTGGCAGCATCATGCATCATGCAGCAAAGCACCTATAGGTGCTTTGCTGCAGGAGGGACTGGTGCACTTCACAAAATAGATGGCATGAGGGAGGAAAATGATGTGGATATATTGAAGCAACATCTCAAGACATCAGTCAGGAAGTTAAAGCTTGGTTGCAAATGGGTCTTCCAAATGGACAATGACCCCAAGCATACTTCCAAAGTTGTGGCAAAATAGCTTATGGACAATAAAGTCAAGGAATTGGAGTGTCCATCACAAAGCCCTGACCTCAATCCTATAGAAAATTTGTGGACAGAACTGAAAAAGCATGTGCGAGCAAGGAGGCCTACAAACCTGACTCAGTCACTCCAGCTCTGTCAGGAGGAATGGGCCAAAATTCACCCAACTTATTGTGGGAAGCTTGTGGAAGGCGACCTGAAATGTTTGACCCAAGTTAAACAATATAAAGGCAATACTACCAAATACTAATTGACCCACTGGGAATGTGATGAAATAAATAAAAGCTGAAATAAATAATTCTCTCTACTATTATTCATTTCACATTCTTAAAATAAAGTGGTGATCCTAACTGATTTTTTAAAATCCAATTTTTTCTTGGATTAAATGTCCGGAATTGTGAAAAACTGAGTTTAAATGTTTAAATTTGGCTTAGGTGTATGTAAACTTCCGACTTCAACTGTATATCTACTTGTCTCAATATATTTTAACCATAAAGAGATGGCAAATCACAATTTCAGTGGCAGGGGGATTTATTATGAAGCTATGTTTGGGAGTAATTCAGTCATATGTAATGATTGACAGATGAGTGAATCGAGGTGATTTTGAAAGATCAGACAACACAGAGTATTGTACGTAGGTGATCCCATCACAATGTCCCACTGGAAGATGAATTGATTAAATATTCTTCAGTGAATCAATAACATTGAGCAACATTACATAATGATTACATATCACTAGCTGGTTACAATGCAGCCAGTAAACCCTACCATTGACCCAAGTCCACCTATTTGGTTTGTGTGAAATGTGATTCAAACATCCATAATACTCCACAGTACCCCTACAATAATGAGTACAGCAAAATAATAATGTCTCTCATTTTCAGAGTAAATTTGAACTGTAAGACATGTCTGTTCATCAGTGTGGAACTTCGGCCCTAGCTGTGTGGGCCTTTGGGACGAGCCGTCCCACAGTGCAATAATGTAAGGTACCATGATATAACTGCAGCAGTGGGCACCTCATCATGGCTGGAGCTCTCCAAGGACACTATCCTTCAGAGGAGGAGAGAGGGAGGAAGGGATGAGGGGTGAGAGGAGGGGTGAACTACTAAGGCTCAGTAGAGATGAATAGCCTGCTATCCTCCATGGGAAAGTGTAATGTGAGGACAGAGAAGGAAAAAGAGAGATGGAGGAAGGGGGAGGTTATGTGCTAACTTGACGAGGGAACAGCAAATAGTGATACAGAATAACAGCCTTGGACTACGGGGGCTGAGCTCACAACTGTGACAATTGCACAGCTGTAAGATTTAGGGCAAAAGTGAAGCCCCTGATTTGACCAGCAGGAAGTATCATGTCTTGTTTGCGAGTTTGCTGAAGAGAACCTGTTATTGTTATTGTACAAAGGAATTCAACAAAACAAACTCAGTGAGAATCCACTCGTACTTGAACCTCGATTTCTGGCTTTCACGCGGTCATTCTGAAAGTTAACATGTTTCTTGGAAGTGTGGCAACGTGAGACGTGGTTTTGCTTGGTGCTTTCATTTGCTCCTACTGACAGGTCATCTTGGCCTTGTGTGTTCAAAAGAGAAGAGAACAAGAGAGACAGGGCAAGATTAAAGGCAAAAAGAACGGTCTCTTTGTTGAGTTCATCGATGCAGTTCTGCATTGCTTGTTCTTTGGGGTTTTAGGCTCGGTTTCTATATAAGCACTTCGTGACATCTGCTGATGTAAAAAGGGCTTTAGAAATACATTTGATTTGATTTGAGAGAGGGAGAGAGGGAGAGAGAGAGAGAGAGAGAGAGAGAGAGAGAGAGTCCACAGAGCAACTCCACAGAGCAACTCCACACAACTAAGGGGCTTTGATTTACACTAAGAGCTAAGTGACTGGGTCTAGTGATGTATATTTAAACACCCATGTGCTATTTCATAAAGCTATCTCAAAGTTGAAAGAATCTATCCTCCTTTAATCTGCATGTTTGTGTGTGTGGGTCTATTCTATTTAGCTTTGTAGAAAGTAGGTGTTCTATAATAGAGTGGGGTGTATGAATTGAATGGACCAGAGAGTGTTATCATGCAGGATGTGAATGCAACAACACAACCTGAAACAAACCTGAAACAATTACCTGGTCAAGATGTTCACTCACTCAAGCCACTACTAGAGTTGCAACATTGAACATTATACACACTTTAAAGAGTCGATTCCCACACTGATTTTTAAGCAGTGCTGGAGATGATTAAACATTTCAGCCAGTCCATTTTCTAAATTTGGGGAAATTACCAGCGCAATATAAGGGTTAAACTCTCTAAATTCTCCCTTCCTGAACAGCCTAGCTGTGAGATCTGTGGATATCTATGTGTTTTAGGTGCTGAGGGGCTGTAGTCCCATTACAAGGACGATTAATAATTGATTTCTTGGGTTGATTGTGGGGGAAAGCACGCTCCGTCCCAGCTCTGTCTCACATTATTGATTTGGAATGAGCTGTCACTGAGCCAGGTGTGAGATAGAGTGGCCGTAAAGGCCGGTTTGTGTGTGTGTGTGTGTGTTTGTGTGAGCATGCAGGTGTTTTTCTGCGCATGTGTGTGTGCGTGAGTGCATGCATGTATTGTGTGTGTGTCTGCACACTTCTCATGTCTGCAGGCCTTTCCAACAGTAATAGCAACATGGCAGCATTTGTCTTCGTTGTGTGTCTTGATTGAGAGTTGCTGAGCCTTTACCTACAGCCACTATGATGAAGAACCTCATATTGGACTCAAATGAAATGACCCTGGCTAGTCAAGAGCTGTACCGATGACAAAGTCGTTGTGCTGTTTTATGGTGCCTCGGTGGTTTTACATTCATCCAATGCTGTTGAAGTGACTCCACTTCCACCACAGGGGTGAAAGGTCAAGATGTGGCTCTAGTTTGAGATCATTCAGACAGAGGACAGAGGAATCATTCCAGAGTATCTGCTATGAACAAGCTCAAAAGCAAGGCAGGGAGAGGAGAATTACCGACCATGGCACAGAGCAAACTGGATTTCAAATGGTGGTATTATAAAGCACATAATAAAACCTAAGCCAACGTCTATCTTAGCCAAGGCTGTGAAATTAATTTTACCCCGGGGGCCACATTTGGTCTCAACAAGGTTCGGTGGGCCACACTGAAAATTGGTTATATTTCCTCGCTCTCAAAAATAGACCTCTATCCACATTTTGGGGACTTTCCGATTCTCCCTGACCATACCTTTCATTTCAGTGATTATTAGCCAGCTGAACAGTCAAGAAACTGTATGAAAGTAGGTCCATTATCATTTCTACACAATTTCGATTTGGTTATAGTAATTTTAAAGTATAATTCAAACCACCCACGGGCCGGATTGGACCCCTCGTGAGTCGGATTTGGCCCGCGGACGGTATGTTTAACACCTCTGATGAAAGTTATCTAAGCTCCCCTCCTTAAAGGCCAAACACTAAACTCAAAAACTATGAACACCCTCTTCAATGTGTTTACTTCACACAGAGTTTATTTGAGGTTTGCTCAGCTACAGTATGGCGTCTTCACTGATTGTTGAAGTACGATGATGGAGAGCTTCTTTTGATCGGTGTTCCTGCAGTGTTCCTGCAGTGTTCCTGCTGGGACCATTAGGTGAGCTGACATGATTCCCTGTGGGTTGGAGGGGAAATCCCGCTGCTGTGACTGAAGGCCGGAACCATCCCAGATCTCCTACTCTTAGGTCTGTTCAAACCACTCCTGTCTTTCATCACCTCTGCCTTTTGAACACAACATCAAACAGACAGGGGCCTCGCTTGACTTGGTCCACTTTGCAGTGTGTGTTGTTCCGGCATGGTTAGGTACATGAGTGGAGAGACTCAGTAGGCAGCGTAAAGTCTCACTTGATCTTTAAAACAGGCTATGAATGGTGGTATATGGTATTTGAGTCAAATAAAATCAAAGTTTATTTGTCATGTGCGCCGAATACAACAGGCGTAGTAGACCTTACAGTGAAATGATTACTTACAGGCTCTAACCAATAGTGAAAAAAAGGTGTTAGGTGAACAATAGGTAAGTAAAGAAATAAAACAACAGTAAAAAGACAGAATATATACAGACGTGAGGCAATAAAAGTAGCGAGGCTACATACAGACACCGGTTAGTCAGGCTGATTGAGGTAGTTTGTACATGCAGATATGGATAAAGTGCCTATGCCCATATGATGTACAGAGAGTAGCAGTAGCATAAAAATAGGGTTTGGCGGGTGGTGGGTGGCGGGACACAATGCAGATAGCCCAGTTAGCCAATGTGCGGGAGCATGGGTTGGTCGTCCCAATTGAGGTAGTATGTACATGAATGTATAGTTAAAGTGACGATGCATATATGATAAACCGAGAGTAGCAGCAGCATAAAAAGAGTCTATACTGTTGCTTCATGCCTTAATATTTGCTTGTAAGCAGGAATTAGGAGGATAGGATTGTGGTCGGATTTACCAAATGGAGGGCGAGGGAGTGCTTCATACGCGTTTCTGTGTGTGGAGTACAGGTGATCTAGAATTATTTTCCCTCTGGTTGCACATTTAACATGTTGATAGAAATTTGGTAGAACTGATTTAAGTTTCACTGCATTAAAGTCTCCGGCCACTAGGAGCACCGCCTCTGGGTGAGTGGTTTCCTGTTAGCTTATTTCCTTATACAGCTGAATGAGTGCGGTCTTAGTGCCAGCATCTGTCTGTGGTGGTAAATAAACAGCCACGAAATGTATAGCTGAAAACTCTCTAGGCAAGTAGTGTCTCCTGCAATTTATCACAAAATACTTTACTTCAGGCGAGCAAATATTTCCTTAGATTTCATGCACCAGCTGTTGTTTACAAACATGAACAGACCGCCCTACTCGTCTTACAGACTCAACCTGTTCTATCTTGCCGGTGCAGTGTATATCCCGCTATCTGAAAATAACGCGAAAACCCCCCACATAATAGCACAATTGGTTGGGCGCCCGTAAAACTGCTGTCATTTCTTCCGGCACTGACTGGAGTGTACCTGTGGATGTATGGATATATTTCAAGGTGTACCTGTGGATGTATGGATATATTTCAAGGTGTACCTGTGGATGTATGGATATATTTCAAGGTGTACCTGTGGATGTTTGTCAAGGCCTACTTTCAAACTCAGTGCCTCTTTCCTTGACATCATGGGAACATGTAAATAAATAAGCCAAGATCTAAGATCTGTACAAACAATAGTACGCAAGTATAAACACCATGGGACCACGCAGCCATCATACAGCTCAGGAATGAGACACATTCTGTCTCCTAGAGATGAATGTACTTTGGTGCGAAAAGTGCAAATCAATCCCAGAACAACAGCAAAGGACCTTGTGAAGATGCTGGAGGAAACAGGTACAAAAGTACCTATATCCACAGTAAAACGAGTCCTATATCGACACTACCTGAAAGGCCGCTCAGCAAGGAAGAAGTCACTGCTCCAAAACAGCCATAAAAAAGACAGATTACGGTTTGCAACTGCACATGGGGACAATGATCTGACTTTTTGGAGAAATGTCCTCTAGTCTGATGAAATGAAAATAGAACTGCTTGGCCTTATTGACCATCGTTATGTTTGGAGGAAAAAGGGAGAGGCTTGCAAGCTGAAGAACACCATCCCAACTGTGAAGCACGGCTGTGGCAGCATCATGTTGTGGGGGTGCTTTGCTGTAGGAGGTGCTTGTGCACTTCACAAAATAGATGGCATCATGAGGCGGAAAAATTATGTGGATATATTGAAGCAACATCTCAAGACAGTCAGGAAGTTAAAGCTTGGTTGCAAATGGGTCTTCCAAATGGACAATGACCACAAGCATACCTCCAAAGTTGTGGCAAAATAGCTTAAGGACAACAAAGTCAAGGTATTGGAGTGGCCAACACAATGCCTTGACCTCAATCCCATAGAAAATTTGTGGGCAGAACTGAAAAAGCATGTGCGAAATAAAAGCTGAAATAAATAATTCTCATTCTTAAAATGAAGTGGTGATCCTAACTGACCAAAGACAGGGAATGTTTACTAGGATTGAATGTCAGGAATTGAGAACAAAATTACTTTTAATGTATTTTGCTAAGGTGAATGCAAACTTTCGACTTCAACTGCACCACCGCAGACCGATGCTGGCACTAAGACGGCACTCAATGAGCTGTATATGGCCATAAGAAAAGAGGAAAACGCTCATCCAGAGGCGGTTTCCTAGTGGCCGGGGACGTTAATGCAGGCAAACTCAAATCCGTTTTATCTAATCTCTTCCCGCATGTTAAATGTGCAACAGAGGGGGAAAAAAACTATTGACCAACTTTACTTGACACAGAGACACGTACAAAGCTCTCCCTTGCTCTCCATTTGGCAAGTCTGACCATAATACTATCCCCCTGATTTCTGCTTACAAGCAAAAACTAAAGCAGGAAGCATCAGTGACTCGGTCAATAAGAAAGTGGTCAGATGAAGCAGATGCTAAGCTACAGGACTGTTTTGCTAGCAAAGACTGGAACATTTTCCGATGGCATTGAGGAGTACACCACATCAGTCACTGGCTTCATCAATTAGTGCATCGAGAACGTCGTCCCCACAGTGACTGTACTTACATACCCAAACCAGAAGCCATGGATTCCAGGCAACATCCGCACTGAGCTAAAGGGTAGAGCTGCCGCTTTCAAGGTGCGGGCCTCTAACCTGGAAGCTTATAAGAAATCCTGCTATACCCTCCTACGAACTATCAAACAGGCAAAGTGTCAATACAGGACTATATCGTACTACATCGGCTCTGACGCTTGTTGGATGTGGCAGGGCTTGCAAACAATTACAGACTACAAAGGGAAGCACAGCCGCGAGCTGCCCAGTGACATGAACCTACCAGACAAGCTAAATCGCTTCGAGGCAAGTAACACTGAAACATGCATGAGAGCACCAGCTGTTCCGGACGAATGTGTGATCACGCTCTCCGTAGCCAATATGAGTAAGACCTTTAAACAGGTAAACATTCACAAGGCCGCAGGGCCAGATGGATTACCAGGACGTGTACTTACCAACTGGCCGGTGTCTTCACTGACATTTTCCACCAGTCCAACTGAGTCTGTAATACCAACATGTTTGAAGCAGACCACCATGACTCCAAAACCATCATCAAGTTTGCCGATGACACAACAGTGGTAGGCCTGATCACCGACAATGATGAGACAGCCTATAGCGAGCAGGTCAGAGACCTGGCCGGGTGGTGCCAGGACAACAACCTCTCCCTCAATGTGATCAAGACAAACAAGATGATTGTGGACTACAGGAAAAGGAGGACTGAGCATGCCCCCAACTATCATGGTCCAAACACACTAAGACAGTTGTGAAGAGGGCGCAACAAAGCCTATTCAGGAGACTGAAAAGATTTAGCATGGTCCTCAGATCCTCAAAAGGTTCTCCAGCTGCAATATAGAGAGCATCCTGACTGGTTGCATCACTGCCTGGTATGGCAACTGCTCGGCCTCCGACCGCAAGGCACTACAGAGGGTAGTGTGTACGGCCCAGTACATCACTGGTGCCAAGCTTCCTGCCATCCAGGATGTCTATACCAGGCAGTGTCAGAGAAAGACCCTAAAAATTTCCAAAGAGTCCAGCCACCCTAGTCATAGACTGTTCTCTCTGCTACCGCATGGAAAGTGGTACTAGAGCGCCAAGTCTAGGTCTAAAAGGCTTCTTAACAGCTTCTACCCCCAAGCCATAAGACTCCTGTACAGCTAATCAAAGGGCTACCCAGACCCATTACATTACATTTACATTACATTTAAGTCATTTAGCAGACGCTCTTATCCAGAGCGACTTACAAATTGGTGCATTCACCTTATGACATCCAGTGGAACAGCCACTTTACAATAGTGCATCTAAATCTTTTAAGGGGGGGGGGGGGCGAGAAGGATTACTTTATCCTATCCTAGGTATTCCTTAAAGAGGTGGGGTTTCAGGTGTCTCCGGAAGGTGGTGATTGACTCCGCTGTCCTGGCGTCGTGAGGGAGTGTGTTCCACCATTGGGGAGCCAGAGCAGCGAACAGTTTTGACTGGGCTGAGCGGGAACTGTACTTCCTCAGTGGTAGGGAGGCGAGCAGGCCAGAGGTGGATGAACGCAGTGCCCTTGTTTGGGTGTAGGGCCTGATCAGAGCCTGGAGGTACTGAGGTGCCGTTCCCCTCACAGCTCCGTAGGCAAGCACCATGGTCTTGTAGCGGATGCGAGCTTCAACTGGAAGCCAGTGGAGAGATCGGAGGAGCGGGGTGACGTAACAGACCCCTCTGTTACGCTGTTTATAATCTATGCATAGTCGCGTTAACTATACCATGTACATATTACCTCAATTACCTCGACTAACCGGTGCCCCCGTACATTGACTCTGTAACGGCACCCCCTGTATATAGCCACACTTGTTATTTTACTGCTGCTGTTTAATTTTATTTGTTACTTTTATTGATTTATTACTGTATATTTTACATACTTTTTTTGGTTAAAAAAAAACCTTCTTAAAGCATTGTTGGTTAATGACACCTGTTGTATTTGGTGCATGTGACAAATACAATTTGATTTGATGTGAGTAATAGCTTTTATGCATTAGCAGACTTATTGTTATGAACACTGGTGTCCTGAAGTAGTGGCTGACGTTGCACAGACTTCACCGTGAAGGTAAAACCATTTTGTTTTACAATATAGATCCTTATCTGTTTAAATTGTGAACATACACACAGAACATCTCAGTCAGTAAAAAGCCCAGGTCCATCCATCACACCCCATAACAGGGCTCCATCTCTGACACTAATAAAATAACACTGTCCTGTCTCCCGACGGAACCTGTGGATTGGCTATGATGGAGGAGCTCGGGAAATGACTCCCATTGTGTTAACCTGGCGTGATCCCTGTGAACCCAGAGGGAGGTGAGAGAAGACCGGTGTGGACTGTCACCGAGACACAGTCCAGATGTTCCACATTCCTCACCCTGTTCTCACCTCCAACATACTGCTGTTATGATGAAGGATAAGAGCTCCATGGATGGGTGTGCATGTGAACCACAGCATTGGTCCACAGTAGGGCCCAGAGGTTTTACAGGTAATGTCATGTGGTCAAGGAAAACTCAGAACAACATACTGCTGTGCTTGTCATGCCATTTAATAGGCTACATTCTCACAATATTGGTGGAGATTGCTGGCCATCACATCTCAAATTAATGTTGAGTGATAAGAAATATGCTTCCATTTGTGACTCATCTCTTCACTTCTCCAGTGCTGAGAAGCACTTAAATAATAATTGGCCTTTGGACATCTATTAAACTGTCCCTTCCCATGTTTTCCAGAGGGCCTCCCGAGTGGCGCAGTGGACTAAGGCACTGCGTTGTGGTCTAAGGCACTGCGTCGCAGTGCTAGCTGTCCCATTAGAGATCCTGGTTTGAGTCCAGGCTCTGTTGCAGCCGGCCGTGACCGTGAGACCCAAGTTGGGTGCACATTTGGCCCAGCGTCATCTGTGTTAGGGGAGGGTTTGGCCGACAGGGATGTTCTTGTCCCATTGTGCACTATAGTGACTCCTGTGGCAGGATGGGCACAATGCATGCTGACATGGTTGCCAGGTGTACGGTGTTTCCTCTAACACATTGATGAGGTTGGCTTCCTGGTTTAGCGGGCATTGTGTCAAGAAGCAGTGCAGCTTGGCTGGGTTGTGTTTCAGAGTATGCACGGCTCTCAACCTTCTCCTCTCCTGAGTCTGTACGGGAGTTGCAGCGATGGGACCAGACTGTAACTACCAATTGGATACCACAAAAAAGGGGTAAAAAATAAAATATTTTTCTAGATACTAACTTTCTCATATAACCTCCGGCTGTGAAACATATTATATAGTCTCCTTGCTCTGCGGATTTGAGTTTTCCTGGAAAGACAGATAGACATATAGACAGCTGTGATGGAGACTGAAAGTTCAGCTCTGTAGGGTTCCCATGCAAGGCAAGTGCTTGCTGAGCTATTGATGCATGTGAGCATCTGAGTGATGGGTAAGAATGGGTCCCTCTCTTTCTAGAAACACTTACAGGTGAGCTGGGGTGAAATGGACTAGGCCATTCATCAGCACTGGCAGGTAAGAGATGGGCAAGTGTTGGTAGGGGTGGACATTGAACACAACCAGGATGGGAGAGTAAATACATCCATGTGTGTGCACACGCACACACAAACACCCATGCATGCACGCGAAGCGCACACACATTTTTTGTTGTTGACAAAATACATTTACACTCATACGCACATTAGAGTCGTATCGGTTTGCTATATTTGTGGATAATTGGAGATTCCTGAAAAGTAGAATATGATGTAAATGTATAGTAAAGCAGAGCATACTAATATGTGTGGAATGTTATTAAGACATACATCTATATTAAGTGAAATAACATGTCTTTCTCCATGGTTCATTGTGCATCCTACCTTCATCTTTTAGATTGGCTCTACATTATTATTAGAATATTACTTTATTTGAGCAAGCACTGCTTTATTAATTCAATTGAAAATGACAATAATGGAACAGTGAGTGAATTATTCACTTTTAAACATTGCCAACGCATTATTAGTCCATAGACATAAATATTTAAAGCCCTTGTGCATTAATTAAATGCAAAGCAACCACACACAACTGCAATATTAGCACACAATATAATTCATTCATTGGCCTTAAACAGCTGAATCCCCTCTCTAACTTCATGTAAAAACAAAAATTCTCTGACACTGATATTTTTAGACAACCATCAGCTGTCTATTAACCTGGGGCATATCTAAGAGAATGACATGTATTATTCACTGATGTTAATATTGTAGTGGCGTATCAGGGAACATATTTACTGGGGAAATGCATTAAAATAACCAGAGTATAAATTGGTATCTCAGCTGTGTTGTGCTGTGTACTGTGTGTATGTGTGTGCGCACATGCATGTGTGTACCTCTTCTCACACACACACACACACACACACACACACACACACACACACACACACACACACACACACACACACACACACACACACACACACACACACACACACACACACACACACACACACACACACACACACACACACACACACACACACACACCTTTTCGGTTACTGTACCACCAACTTAATGTTTGCCCGGAGAACACCTGAAGTACCCCCTCATGTGCATTCTACCAGTAGACCTATGGTCTCATGAGTCTTTTCAAGTACCCCCTGTGGATAGGCCAAAAACCCAGAGGGGTGCTTGTACCCCTGATTGGAAACAACTACTCTAGATCATGGAAAATTCCAGGAAGTGATGTTACATTTTAATCAGCCTTTTCATCTCAAAATCCTTTCAATGGTGCAGATGGTATTAGAGCACACCTACCCTACTATTTCTTTGCAATTTGCAATAGTTGCTACATTACTTATTCGACCCTTTCCTCTTTCAGTGTAATCCGTTTTGCTCTAAGACAATAACACTCTTAAAAGGGCAATCAGCAGTTGCTACATCCATTTCTGGACTTCTACATGAATGATATGAACCCATTGATTTTTGAAGAATATAACTTGTAAATTCCTAATGAATTTAGTTTAACTGTCGTACCCAATCAGAACCCTATAAGCTTGTTTAACTCAAATGTTTGTAAACAACGTAAATGTAGACAAACACCATATAGCCTCAAAACTATAATGTTGATAACATGCATGATCAGTCCTTGCATCCTTAGCTCTGTCTATGAATTTGACACTAGTTACATTTCTCCCGCCCCATCGCTCAGCTTTTTACGGAAACAGGGGCGAGAAGGACACTTTGTTATTGTTTCTACTGCTGATTGCCACTTTAAGATGTGAATCCGTGTTGTTAGGTAACAACACTTTTACACAAGACAGACTTTCACATCCAGCAACATCAACGGGCACAGAACTGAAGCAACGGTAATCATCAGAAAGATTATGTTAATTTCACATTGATCTGTCCTTTGTGTTTCACATACATGATTTCACGTACAGATGTAGGATCTTAATGTGATCACTTTTTTGTTGCTGAGAATTTTCCTTCACTGCAAGAAATGCAAATGAGCTTTGTGATTTGCATACATTCACTGAAAACCCACACTAACACACGGTTATATTGACAGTATTGCACTTTTCATGTAGTCTAATTTTGGACTGCTTATAGCCTAACCACCGATCAAGCAACATTATGGACTAAACGTTCAAATCCTGTTGCTGCACGATTATTTTGCCGGGACAATACAGGTCAAATTAAGATCCAACTACTGTAGTGTCTCTCACATGCAATTGGATGTGTTTACCATGGATGTGTTTATCCGCGGGTGAAAGTGACTAGGGCATTTCACATGCTATTGGATGACTAACGTGTTAGGCATGTTCTGACCTTGAGAGTCCAGTCCTCTTTGCTAAAGTACTGCGATAGCTCCAGGTGCAACAGTGCTTTCCTAATGGAAATATTTCTGTTTCATTTCCAACTCATTTCTCTCTGCCTTCCTAAGTGGATATGTTAAATATTTTGGACCTAAGGCTATTTGACTCCTCTCAGTTCCGTTTTATCTGACTGCGTGGAGAAATGAAGGGTGGCTAATTGGGGAACTTGCTCATGTACTGATTATTTGTTTGTGTGTGTAAAAATAAGGGAGAGAAAATGTATGTGTAAGAGAATGCGTCATCATTTGTGTGGGCTCCCGAGTGGCGCAGTGGTCTAATGCACTGCTTCTCAGTGTTAGAAGTTTCACTACAGTCCCTGGTTCGAATCCAGGCTGTATCACATGATTGGGAATCCTATAGGGATATTGGCCCGGCATCATCCGCATAATTGGCCCAGCATCATCTGGGTTTGGCTGGGGTAGGTTGTCGGTGTAAATAAGAATTTGTTCTTAATGACTTGCCTAGTTAAATAAAAAATGCCAGTGTCAAAAAGCATACTATGATTCAGGGGTGTAGGGTGGACACAACATAAGGATGTACGTTTGTGTGCACATAAATAATGCTGCCATTAGGCCTGTCCACTAAGCTGATAACAGCATTACATGACACATTTAACATTCATGCCGCTTAGTTTTACAACACATCTTAATTCAAGGGAAATCAATGCTTAATAACCTATGAAAATGTACATTTTCTGTTTTACCATCGCCAGCAGCTTAGTAATGCACCCTTGGGGGCTAGACTTTCAATTCGCCTCATTGGCAGTAAAAAAAAAAAATCTCAACCAATATAAAAGACACATGATTAGTGGGAAAGAATCAAATGAGGCGAATCGTCTGTTCAACTGGGTCACAGGAGGCATGATCTAAGAGTGAAGCAAAATCCTCACATAGCCTAGACAGATGTATTGCCAACCTCATAGGTATTCTGACAGTGGTTACATGTGATTTCACAGTATGTGTCTTCACGTATCAAAGTGCATATGTGTGTTCAGACATGCCTGCCTGTTCAAGTGTGTATCAATCTAGAATGTGTCTACCTACTGTATACAGTCCATGCATCCTGTCCTGTTCAAGCGTACATGTGCCTGCTAGCACCTGTAGCCATGTCACTTCATCATTGGCGTGGGAGCCCTACTCAGCCCTGTGCTAGATGGATGGGACTTCCTGGGCTAAGCCCCCATAGTGAATAGTGAAGGCTTGGCCTGCTGTGGTTTAAACACTGCCGGATGAATGCTGGGGCTTAGAGGAACAGGGATGAATGCTTCCAGGGCTTAGGAGTCTTCATCTTCCTGCTACATACACACCAGCACCAGCACCAAAATCACTTCGTCTTCAGAGAGACGACGCTCAATTATTATCAGCCAGCTCTTATAAATGCATATACGTTCTTATTGCCAGTGGGCTGATCTCTACCAGCCGTGATATTAAATCCATCAGTTTCCCATGCTGGAAAAAGTATTATCCCTCCTCCAATTCTCAGAACCCTCCTTTACAGGGCAGTCTTTTTAATTACATACATAACTTCTCCCTGCCAAAAGCACTTCTCTATCGCCTTGACAACTCAGGGAGCACTCTGAAAAATCTATGTCTGCATCTGGCCCGGTGTGTAAGAGAGTGGAGGAGACATTTTTTGTGTGTGTGTCTGGGAGAGATGGGAGAGGGAGAGAGAGAGGAGGAGGGGGGGGGTGTATGTACACATTCCTCTGAATATGTATGTGCATGCCCATTTGTATTTAAATATTGCTCTGTGTATATGAATGAGAGAGATGGAGTGATGTAAGAATCTATGAGAAAACTTGACAAATACCTCTGAGGCATACAAATCTGAGAGATAGTCTCTGCCAAGCTTATTAACCAAATCCAACTGCTCCACTTGACATATACGGTTCTATCGGAAAGTATTCTGACCCCTTGAAATGTTCCACATTTTGTTACATTACTGCCGTATTCTACAATTGATTAAATGAATACAAATTCTCAGCAAAGCGAAAAACATTTGTAAAAAATGTTTTGTGCAAATGACCAAGAACCTGATGGACACTCTGACAGAGCTCTAGAGTTCCTCTGTGGATATGGGGGAAACTTCCTTGGTCTGATGAAACCAAGATTGAACTCCTTGGTTTGAATGCCAAGCATCACGTCTGGAGGAAACCTGCCACTATCCCTACGGTGAAGCATGGTGGTGGCAGCATCATGCTGTGGGGATGTTTTTCAGAGGCAGGGACTGGGAGACTAGTTAGGATCGAATCAAAGATGAACAGAGCAGAATACAGAGAAGTCCTTGATCAAAACCTGCTTCAGAGTGCTCAGGATCTCAGACTGGGGCGAAGGATCAACTTCCAACAGGACAACGACTCTAAGCACACAGCCAAGACAACGCAGGAGTGGCTTCAGGAGAAGTCTCTGAATGTCCTTGAATGGCCCAGCCACAGCCTGGTTTTGAACGCGATCGAACATATCTGGAGAAACCTGAAAATAGCATCCAACCTGACTGAGTTTGAGATGATCTGCAGAGAAGAATGGGAGAAACTCCCCAAATACAGGTGTGCCAAGCTTGTAGCGTCATACCTAAGAAGACTAAATACTGTAATCGCTGCCAAAGGTGCTTCAACAAAGTACTGAGTAAAGGGTCTGAATACTTACAGTACCAGTCAAAAGTTGGAACACACCTACTCCTTCAAGGGGTTTTCTTTATCTTTAATATTTTCTACATTGTAGAATAATAGGGAAGACATAAAAACTATGAAATAACACATATGGAATCATGTAGTAACCAAAATAGTGTTAAACAAATCCAAATATATTTTAGATTTTAGATTCCACCGTTTGCCTTGATGACAGCTTTGCACACAGGTGGTATTCTCTCAACCAGCTTCACCTGTAATGCTTTTCCAACAGTCTTGAAGGAGTTTCCACATATGCTGAGCTTGTTGGCTGCTTTTCCTTCCCTCTACGGTCCAACTTACCCCAAACCATCTCAATTGGGTTGAGGTCGGGTGATTGTAGAGGCCAGGTCATCTGATGCAGCACTCCATCCCTATCCTTCTTGGTCAAATAGCCCTTACACAGCATGGAGGTGTGTTGTGTCATTGTC